>NW_027049812.1:0-3904 GCF_025399875.1 Dalotia coriaria
TAAAATGAATAATAAAAAATTTCGGCGTTTTATGCTGTTTTACGCGTTAAAACGCAGATTAAACTCAAAACGTGCTGTTTGCTAAAATAAGCATTTTCAAGCATTTTGAAACGTTGAAATCGTTCAAATAGAAGCAATATTAATAAAACGAAAAAAAAAAAATCGTCGTTTTATGCTGTTTTACGCGTTAAAACGCAGATTAAAAGCTCAAAACGTGCTGTTTTGCTAAAATAAGCATTTTCAAGCATTTTAGATCGTTGAAATCGTTCAAATAGACGCAATAAAAAAAAAAACGAATAATAAAATTTCGTCGTTTTTATGCTGTTTTACGCGTTAAAACGCAGAATAAAGCTCAAAACGTGCTGTTTTGCTAAAATAAGCATTTTCAAGCATTTTAGATCGTCGAAATCGTTCAAATAGACGCAATATTAATAAAAAAGAATAATAAAAATTTCGTCGTTTTATGCTGTTTTTCGCGTTAAAACGCAGATTAAGTCAAAACGTGCTGTTTTGCTAAAATAAGCATTTTCAAGCATTTTAGATCGTTGAAATCGTTCAAATAGAAGCAATAATTAAAAAACGAATAATAAAAAATTCGTCGTTTTATGCTGTTTTACGCGTTAAAAAGCAGATTAAAGCTCAAAACGTGCTGTTTTTCTAAAATAAGCATTTTCAAGCATTTTAGATCGTTGAAATCGTTCAAATAGACGCAATATTAAAAAACGAATAATAAAAATTCGTCGTTTTATGTTGTTCTACGCGTTAAAACGCAGATTAAAGCTCAAAACGTGCTGTTTTGCTAAAATAAGCATTTGCAAGCATTTTAGATCGTTGAAATCGTTCAAATAGACGCAATTTAATAAAAACGAATAATAAAAAATTCGTCGTTTTTATGCTGTTTTACGCGTTAAAACGCAGATTAAAGCTCAATCCGTGCTGTTTTGCTAAAATAAGCATTTTCAAGCATTTTAGATCGTTGAAATCGTTCAAATGACGCAATATTAATAAAAAAACGAAAAATAAAATTTCGTCGTTTTATGCTGTTTTACGCGTTAAAACGCAGATTAAAGCTCAAAACGTGCTGTTTTGCTAAAATAAGCATTTTCAAGCATTTTAGATCATTGAAATCGTTCAAATAGAAGATATTAATAAAAACGAATAATAAAAATTCGTCGTTTTTATGCTGTTTTACGCGTTAAAACGCAGATTAAAAGCTCAAAACGTGCTGTTTTGCTAAAATAAGCATTTTCAAGCATTTTGATCGTTGAACTGGGTTTAAATAGACGCAATATTAATAAAAACGAATAATAAAATTTCGGGGTTTTATGCTGTTTTACCCTTAAAACGCAGATTAAAGCTCAAAACGTGCTGTTTTGCTAAAATAAGCATTTTCAAGCATTTTTTGATCGTTGAAATCGTTCAAATAGAAGCAATATTAATAAAAAAAGAATAATAAAAAATCGTCGTTTTATGCTGTTTACGCGTTAAAAAGCAGATTAAAGCTCAAAAATGCTGTTTTGCTAAAATAAAACATTTTCAAGCATTTTAGATCGTTGAAATCCCTTCAAATAGACGCAATAAAATAAAAAACGAATAATAAAAATTTCGTCGTTTTATGCTGTTTCGCGTTAAAACGCAGAATAAAGCTCAAACGTGCTGTTTTGCTAAAATAAGCATTTTCAAGCATTTTAGATCGTCGAAATCGTTCAAATAGACGCAATATTAATAAAAACGAATAATAAAATTTCGTCGTTTTATGCTGTTTTACGTGTTAAAACGCAGATTAAAGCTCAAAACGTGCTGTTTTGCTAAAATAAGCATTTTCAAGCATTTTAGATCGTTGAAATCGTTCAAATAGAAGCAATATTAATAAAAACGAATAATAAAAATTCGTCCCTTTTTATGCTGTTTTCGCGTTAAAACGCAGATTAAAGCTCAAAACGGCTGTTTTGCTAAAAAAAAGCATTTTTTAAGCATTTTAGATCGTTGAAATCGTTCAAATAAGAATATTAATAAAAACGATAATAAAAATTCGTCGTTTTTTTGCTGTTTTACGCGTTAAAACGCGATTAAAGCTCAAAAAGTGCTGTTTTGCTAAAATAAGCATTTTCAAGCATTTTAGATCGTTGAAATCGTTCAAATAGACGAATATTAATAAAAACGAATATAAAATTCGTGTTTTTATGCTGTTTTACGCGTTAAACGCAGATTAAAGCTCAAAACGTGCTGTTTTGCTAAAAAAGCTTTCAAGCATTTTAGATCGTTGAAATCTTTCAAATAGAACAATAATAAAAAACGAATAATAAAATTCGTCGTTTTATGCTGTTTTACGCGTTAAACGCAGATTAAAAGCTCAAAAAATGCTGTTTTGCCTAAAAAAAACAAAAAATCGTTGAAATCGTTTCAAATAGAAGATATTAATAAAAAAGGGAAAAATAAAATTCGTCGTTTTTTTGTGTTTTACGCGTTAAAACGCAGATTAAAGCTCAAAACGGCTGTTTTGCTAAAATAAGCATTTTCAAGCATTTTTTGATAGTTAAATCGTTCAAATAGACGCAATATTAATAAAAAACGAATATAAAATTGTCGTTTTTATGCTGTTTTACGCGTTAAAACGCAGATTAAATCAAAACGTACTGTTTTCCTAAAATACGCATTTTCAAGTATTTTAGATCGTTGAAATCGTTCAAATAGAAGCAATATTAATAAAAAGAATAATAAACGTCGTTTTATGCTTTTTCGCGTTTAAAAACCCGATTAAGCTCAAAACGTGCTGTTTTTGCTAAAATAAAACATTTTCAAGCATTTTAGATCGTTTAAATCGTTCAAATAGACGCAATATTAATAAAAAAAAAATTAAAATTCGTCGTTTTATGCTGTTTTCGCGTTAAAACGCAGATTAAACTCAAAACTGCTGTTTTGCTAAAATAAGCTTTTAGATCGTTGAAATCGTTCAAATAGACGCATTTTACTTAAAACGAATAATAAAAATTTCGTCGTTTTATGCTGTTTACGCGTTAAAACGCAGATTAAAGCTCAAAAAGTGCTGTTTTGCTAAAATAAGCATTTTCAAGCATTTTAGATCGTTGAAATCGTTCAAATAGACGCAATATTAATAAAAACGAAAAAATAATAATTTCGTCGTTTTATGCTGTTTTACGCGTTAAAAAAGCTGATTAAAACTCAAAACGTGCTGTTTTAGCAAAATAAGCATTTTCAAGCATTTTAGATCGTTGAAATCGTTCAAATAGACGCAATATTAATAAAAAAAGAATAATAAAAAAATTTGTCGTTTTTTATGCTGTTTACGCGTTAAAACGCAGATTACAGCTCAAAACGTGCTGTTTTGCTAAAATAAGAATTTTCAAGCATTTTTAGATCGTTTGAATCATTCAAATGGAAACATATTAATAAAAACGAATAATAAAAATTTCGTCCCTTTTTATGCTGTTTTACGCGTTAAAACGCAGATTAAAACTCAAAACGTGCTGTTTTGCTAAAATAAGCATTTTCAAGCATTTTAGATCGTTGAAATCGTTCAAATAGACGCAATATTAATAAAACGAATAATAAAATTTCGTCGTTTTTATGCTGTTTACGCGTTAAAACGCGAATAAAGCTCAAAACGTGCTGTTTTGCTAAAATAAAACATTTTCCCAAACATTTAGATCGTTGAAATCGTTCAAATAGAAGCAATATTTAAAAAAAAGAATAATAAAAATTGTCGTTTTTATGCTGTTTTACGCGTTAAAACGCAGATTAAAACTCAAAACGTGCTGTTTTGCTAAAATAAGCATTTTCAAGCATTTTAGATCGTTGAAATCGTTCAAATAGACGCAATATTAATAAAAAACAAATAATAAAAATTCGTCGTTTTATGCTGTTTTTTCGCGTTAAAACCAGT
>NW_027049813.1:0-3900 GCF_025399875.1 Dalotia coriaria
TTTGAACGATTTTAACGATCTAAAATGCTTGAAAATGCTTATTTTGCAAAACAGCACGTTTTGAGCTTTTAATTTTGCGTTTTAACGCGTAAAACAGCATAAAAAAGACAAATTTTTATTATTCGTTTTTATTTTATTGCGTCTATTTGAACGATTTCAACGATCTAAAATGCTTGAAAATGCTTTTTTTTAGCAAAACAGCACGTTTTGAGCTTTTAATCGGGGTTTTAACGCGTAAAAAAGCATAAAACGACGAATTTTTAATTTTTCGTTTTTATTAATATTGTTTCTATTTGAACGATTTTAACGATCCAAAATGCTTGAAAATGCTTTATTTTAGCAAAAAAAGCACGTTTTGAGCTTTAATCTGCGTTTTTAAAGCGTAAAACAGCATAAAACGACGAAATTTTTATTATTCGTTTTTAACATTGCTTTTATTTGAACGATTTCAACGATCTAAAATGCTTGAAAATGCTTATTTTAGCAAAACAGACGTTTTAGCTTTAATCGGGGTTTTAACGCGTAAAACAGCATAAAACGACGAAAATTTTTTTTATTCGTTTTTATTAATATTGCTTCTATTTGAACGATTTCAACGATCCAAAATGCTTGAAAATGCTTATTTTAGCAAAACAGCACGTTTTGAGCTTTTAATCTGCGTTTTTAAAGCGTAAAACAGCATAAAAACGACGAAAATTTTTAAAATTCGTTTTTAATATTGCTTTTATTTGAACGATTTCAACGATCAAAATGCTTTTAAAATGCTTATTTTAGCAAAACAGACGTTTTAGCTTTAATCTGCGTTTTAACGCGGAAACAGCATAAAACGACGAAAATTTTTTAATATTCGTTTTTTTTAATATTGCTTTTATTTGAACGATTTCAACGATCTAAATGCTTGAAAATGTTTTTTTTAGCAAACAGCACGTTTTGAGCTTTAATCTGCGTTTTAACGCGTAAAACAGCATAAAAACGATAAATTTTTAAATTTGTTTTTTATTAATATTGCGCTATTTGAACGATTTCAACGATCTAAAATGCTTGAAAATGCTTATTTTAGCAAAAAAAGCACGTTTTGAGCTTTTATTTTGCGTTTTAACGCGTAAAACAGCAAAAAACGACGAAAATTTTTTTTAAAATTTGTTTTTTTTATTGCTCTATTTGAACGATTTCAACGATCTAAAATGCTTGAAAATGCTTATTTTAGCAAAAACAGCACGTTTGAGCTTTAATCTGCGTTTTAACGCGTAAAACAGCATAAAACTGCGAATTTTTTGTATTATTCGTTTTTATATTATTGTGTTTATTTGAATGATTTAATGTTCTAAAATGCTTGAAAATGCTTATTTTTGTGCTAAAAACAGCACGTTTTGAGCTTTAATCAGCGTTTCAACGCGTAAAACAGCATAAAAACGACGAAATTTTTATTATCTTCGTTTTATTAATATTGCGTCTATTTGAACGTGTGTGATTTCCCTAAACGATCTAAAATGCTTCTTGAAAATGCGTATTTTAAAGCAAAACAGCACGTTTTGAGCTTTAATCTGCGTTTTAACGCGTACAGCATAAAAACGACGAATTTTATTATTCGTTTTATTTTCACATGTTTATTTGAACGATTTCAACGATCTAAAAATGCTGAAAAGTTTATTTTAGCAAAAACAAAGCACGTTTCGAGCTTTTAATCTGCGTTTATCGCGTAAAACAGCATAAAACGACGAAATTTTTATTATTCGCTTCTTTTTATTAATATTGCGTCTATTTGAACGATTTCCCAACGATCTAAAATGCTTTGAAAATGCTTATTTTAGCAAAACAGCACGTTTTGAGCTTTATTCTGCGTTTTAACACGTAAACAGCATAAAACGACGAAATTTTTATTATTCGTTTTTATTTTTATTGCGTCTATTTGAATGATTTCAACGATCTAAAATGCTTGAAAATGCTTATTTTAGCAAAACAGCACGTTTTGAGCTTTTAATCTGCGTTTTAACGCGTAAAACAGCATAAAACGACGAATTTTTTATTATTCGTTTTTATTAATATTGCTCTATTTGAACGATTTCAACGATCTAAAATGCTTGAAAATGCTTATTTTAGCAAAACAGCACGTTTGAGCTTTAATCGCGTTTTAACGCGTAAAACAGCATAAAACGACAAATTTTTATTATTCGTTTTTATTAATATTGCGTCTATTTGAACGATTTCAACGATCTAAAATGCTTGAAAATGCTTATTTTAGCAAAACAGCACGTTTTGAGCTTTAATCTGCGTTTTAACGCGTAAAACAGCATAAAACGACGAATTTTTATTATTCGTTTTTATTAATATTGCTCTATTTGAACGATTTCAACGATCTAAAATGCTTGAAAATGCTTATTTTAGCAAAACAGCACGTTTCGAGCTTTAATCTGCGTTTTAACGCGTAAAACAGCATAAAACGACGAATTTTTTATTATTCGTTTTTATTAATATTGCGTCTATTTGAACGATTTCAACGATCTAAAATGCTTGAAAATGCTTATTTTAGCAAACAGCACGTTTTGAGCTTTAATCTGCGTTTTAACCGTAAAACAGCATAAAAACGACGAATTTTTATTATTCGTTTTTATTTTATATTGCGTCTATTTGAACGATTTCAACGATCTAAAATGCTTGAAAAATGCTTATTTTACAAAACAGCACGTTTTGAGCTTTAATCTGCGTTTTTAACGCGTAAAACAGCATAAAAAGACGGATTTTATTATTCGTTTTTTTTAATATTGCTCTATTTGAACGATTTCAACGATCTAAATGCTTGAAAATGCTTATTTTAGCAAAACAGCACGTTTTGAGCTTTAATCTGCGTTTTAACGCGTAAAACAGCATAAAAACGACGAATTTTTATTATTCGTTTTTATTAATATTGCGTCTATTTGAACGTTTCAACGATCTAAAAAGCTTGAAAATGCTTATTTTGAAAACAGCACGTTTTGAGCTTTAATCTGCGTTTAACGCGTAAAACAGCATAAAACGACGAAATTTTATTATTCGTTTTTATTAATATTGCGTCTTTTAACGATTTCAACGATCTAAAATGCGAAAATCTATTTTAGCAAAACAGACGTTTTGAGCTTTAATCTGCGTTTTAACCGTAAAACAGCATAAAACGACAGAATTTTTTATTCGTTTTTATTAATATTGCTTCTATTTGAACGATTTCAACGATCTAAAATGCTGAAAATGCTTATTTTAGCAAAACAGCACGTTTTGAGCTTAATCTGCGTTTTAACGCGTAAACAGCATAAAACGACGAATTTATTATTCGTTTTTATTAATATTGCGTCTTTTGAAGATTTCAACGATCTAAATGCTTGAAAATGCTATTTGCAAAACAGCCTTTTGACTTTATTCAGCGTTTTAACGCGTAAAACAGCAAACGACGAAATTTTATTATTCGTTTATTTTAGCGTCTTTGAACGATTTAACGATCAAAATCTTGAAAATGCTATTTAGCAAAACACCGTTTGAGCTTTAATCTGCGTTTAACGCGTAAAACAGCATAAAACGACAATTTTTATTATTCGTTTTTATTAATTGCTTCTTTTGAACGTTCAACGATCTAAAGCGAAAATTTATTTTAGCAAACAGCGTTTGAGCTTTAATGCGTTTTAGCTAAAACAAAAACGCGAATTTTATTATTCGTTTTATTAATAATGCGTCTATTTAAAAAGATTTCAACGATCTAAAACGCTTTTTTAAAATTTTCTTAATTTTAAATTTTTTAAACAGCACGTTTTTAGCTTTTTTTAATCCCACGACGAATTTTTATTATTCGTTTTATTAATATTGCGTCTATTTGAACGATTTCAAAACGATCTTAAATGCTTCAGTAAAGTCTTTACAAACAGCATGTTTGAG
>NW_027049814.1:0-3900 GCF_025399875.1 Dalotia coriaria
AAACGCGATTGCTCAAAACGTGCTGTTTTGCTAAAATAAGCATTTTCGCATTTTTTGATCGTTGAAATCGTTCAAAAAAAAGCAATATTAATAAAAAAGAAAATTTAAAAATTGTCGTTTTTACTGTTTTTCGCGTTAAAACGCAGATTAAAACTCAAAAAGTGCTGTTTTGCTAAAAAAAGCATTTTCAAGCATTTTTTGATCGTTGAAATCGTTCAAATAGACGCAATATTAATAAAAACGAATAATAAAAAATTTCGTCGTTTTATGATGTTTTACGCGTTAAAACGCTGATTAAAGCTCAAAACGTGCTGTTTTGCTAAAATAAGCATTTTCAAGCATTTTAGATCGTTGAAATCGTTTAAATAGAAGCAATATTAATAAAAACGAATAATAAAAATTCGTCGTTTTTTTTGCTGTTTTACGCGTTAAAACGCAGATTAAAGCTCAAAACGTGCTGTTTTGCTTTTAAAAAAAGCATTTTCAAGCATTTTAGATCGTTGAAATCGTTCAAATAAAAGCAATATTAATAAAACGAATAATAAAAATTCGTCGTTTTATGCTGTTTTACGCGTTAAAACGCAGATTAAACTCAAAACGTGCGTTTTGCTAAAATAAGCATTTTCAAGCATTTTAGATCGTTGAAATCGTTCAAATAGACGCAATATTAATAAAAACGAATAATAAAATTTCGTCGTTTTTTATGATGTTTTACGCGTTAAAACGCAGATTAAAGCCTCAAAACTGCTGTTTTGCTAAAATAAGCATTTTCAAGCATTTTAGATCGTTGAAATCGTTCAAATAAAAGCAATATTAATAAAAACGAATAATAAAATTCCGTTTTATGCGTTTTACGCGTTAAAACGCAGATTAAAACTCAAAACGTGCTGTTTTGCTAAAATAAGCATTTTCAAGCTTTTAGATCGTTGAAATCGTTCATAAAAAGCAATATTTAAAAACGAATAAAAAATTCGTCGTTTTTATAGCTGTTTTACGCGTTAAAACTATTAAACTCAAAAGCGTGCTGTTTTGCTAAAATAAGCATTTTTAAGCATTTTGATCGTTGAAATCGTTCAAATAGACGCAATGTTAATAAAAACGAATAATAAAAATTTCATCGTTTTATGCTGTTTTTACGCGTTAAAACGCTGATTAAACTCAAAAAAGTGCTTTTAAAAATAAGCATTTTGCGTTTTAGTTTAAACGCTTAAAAGCAATTAAAAATCAAAATAAAATTCGTCTTAAATAAGCATTTTAAGCATTTTAAAACGGAAACGTTCAAAAGTGCTGTTTTGCTAAAAAACAATAATAAAATTTCGTTAATGCTGTTTTACGTTAAAAAATAAAAAAATTAAAAATTTTGTTTTTATGTTTACGTTAAAACTATTAAAGCAAAACGTGGTTTGTAAAATGAAATTTTCAAAGCATTTTAGATCGTAAAACTTCAAAAAAGCATTTAATTGAATACGATTAAAAACGCATTAAAGTAACGTCTGTTAAAACAAATAAATAAAAGTTTTGATCTTGAAAAGTTCATTAAGCATTTTAATAAAACGTTCAAAAAAGCATATTTTAATAAAAATAATAAAAATTAAAACGTATTAAAGTCAAAATGCTGTTTTGTAAAAAGATTTTCAAAACGTTTTAGTCGTAAAAGTTAAATTTAAGCATTTTAATGTTAAAACATAAAAATTCGCAATTTAATTAAAACGATTAAAACGCAAATTAAAGCTTAAAACTGTTTTCTGTTAAAAGCTAAAATCAAATTTAGATCTTTAACTCAAAATAAGCATTTTAAAAATCGAGACGTTAAATGTCTTAAATGACGCAATATTAATAAAACGTATTAAACAATCGTGTTTTTCTGTTTACGCGTTAAAAACGCAGTTAAACTCAAACGTTGTATTGTAAAATAAAGCAATATTAATTTTAAGACGATGAAAAATTCATAGTAGCAATATTAATAAAAACGATTAAAAATTTCGTACGTTTTAAGTGTTTTCGCTTAAAAAGAGATTTAAGCATTTAAAACGTTGAATTTCAAATGAACAATATATTAAAATTTAATCGTAAAAATCGTTTAATAAATAATATTTAATAAAAAGAATTAAATTCTAAATTTATGCTGTTTTAGTAAAATAGATTAAACTAAAACGTTCTTTTAAAAAAGCATTAAATTTAACGATAATAAAATTCGATTTAGCTATATTAATTTAAAATGAAATTAAAACTTTCAAACGTTTTTTTCAAGTTAAAACGCAGCAATTAGATCGTGAATGTTCAAATAGACGCATTATTAAAAAATCGAATAATTAAAATCGTCGTTTTATGCTTTTATTAAAACGAATAAAAGCTCAAATGCGTTTTGCTAAAAAGCATTTTCAAGCATTTTAGACGTGAAATCGTTAAATAAAAATTTAATAAAAAAATAAAAAATTTCGCTTTTTATGCTGTTTTACGTTAAAACGCAGATTAAAACTCAAAACGTGTTTTTGCTAAAAAGCTTTTCAAGCATTTTAGATTTGAAAGTTCAAATAGAAATATTAATAAAAGAATAATAAAAAATTGTCGTTTTAGATGTTTTGCGTTAAACGCAATTAAAACCAAAACTGTGTTTGCTAAAATAATTTTCAAGCATTTTAGATCGTTGAAATCGTTCAAAAGGCAATTAAAATAAAAACGAATAATAAAATTTGTGTTTTAGCTGTTTTAGCGTTAAAACAGAATTTTAAGCTTTCTAAGAATCGCGCTGTTTGCAAATAAAAAAAAAAGCATTTTCGCCCCTTTTAGATCGTTTAAATCGTTCAAATAGACGCAATTAATAAAAAACGAATAATAAAAATTCGTTGTTTTTATGCTGTTTTACGCGTTAAAACGCAGATTAAAAGCTCAAAACGTGCTGTTTTGCTAAAATAAACATTTTCAAGCATTTTAGATCGTTGAAATCCCTTCAAATAGACGCAATATTAATAAAAACGAATAATAAAAAATTCGTCGTTTTTATGCTGTTTTACGCGTTAAAACGCAGATTAAAAGCTCAAAACGTGCTGTTTTGCTAAAATAAGCATTTTCAAGCATTCTAGATCGTTGAATCGTTCAAATAGACGCAATATTAAAAAAACGAATAATAAAAATTTCGTCGTTTTTATGCTGTTTTACGCGTTAAAACGCAGATTAAAAACTCAAAACGTGCTGTATTGCTAAAATAAACATTGTCAAGCATTTTAGATCGTTGGAAATCTTCAAATAGAAGCAATATTAATAAAAACGAATAATAAAAATTTCGTCGTTTTATGCTGTTTTACGCGTTAAAACGCAGATTATAGCTCAAAACGTGCTGTTTTTGCTAAAATAAGCATTTTTAAGCATTTTAGATCGTTGAAATCTTTAAATAAAGCAATATTAATAAAAACGAATAATAAAAATCGCGTTTACTGCTGTTTTACGCGTTAAAACGCAGATTAAAGCTCAAAACGTGCTGTTTTGCTAAAATAAGCATTTTCAAGCATTATAGATCGTTGAAATCGTTCAAATAGAAGCATAATTAATAAAAACGAATAATAAAAAAAATCGTCGTTTTATGCTGTTTTACGCGTTAAAACGCAGATTAAAGCTCAAAACGTGCTGTTTTGCTTTAAAAAAAGCATTTTTCAAGCATTTTAGATCGTTGAAATCGTTTAAATAGAAGCAAAATTAATAAAAACGAATAATAAAAAATCGTCATTTTTATGCTGTTTTAGCGCGTTAAAACGCAGATTAAAGCTCAAAACGCGTTTGCAAAAAGCATTTTCAAGATTTTAGATCGTGAAATGAAAGACGCATATTAATAAAAACGAATAATATCGTCGTTTTAGCTGTTTACGTTAAACGCAGAATAAAACTCAAAACGGTCTTGGGAAA
>NW_027049815.1:0-3898 GCF_025399875.1 Dalotia coriaria
AAAGAAAAAAAAATTTTGGGGGGGCCCGGGGGATTTTTTCCGGGATATTAAAAATTTAAAAAGGGGGGGTGGGGGTTCGGCTTGGGCGGGGGGCTGCATCACGGATAAACGTTCAAACGAACGATCAACCCCTTAGTGTGGGATTTTTCGAATCAAAACGCGTGGTAAAAAGCAAAAAAACTTGGTTTGAAGGTCCCGCGGGAAATATAACTTTCTATTGCTAGACGTGCATTCAGCCCAGCTTTGAATAGAAGTTTAGGCAACCCTCATAAAACAGTTTTGGAAGTAATAAGTCGTGAGATTTACCCCGATGAAATCGAGTTGAAAAACTCCGGTGGTTCTGTAATACAATAATCTACAATCCTTTGAAAAGTTCTGGCTCTCGAAGGTCTCTGAATAAAGCATTCAGAGTCATCAAAGCGGCGTACCCGGGGACAACTCATAGTAATGAATACGTGGAATCAGTTTTGGACCGATTAATGGGCAATACGAAAAAAAATTGCGTAATGGGGGTTATTATAAAGCGACGAATGAACCTGGAATGCGAGCACGTTCTCTCGAATCAATCCGAGGAACGACAAAAAATTTGCCAAATATGGAGCCTGTTTTGTTGAAGACGACTACGGATCACGTATTATACATTAAAAGTATGTTATTATAATTTATCTCTACGGTACACGTTCAAATCATTAATATTATTGCAGGTTTTTTAAAAACCCATCCCCATCAAATAAAAAAAATAATTCCAATCATAAAAAAACGGCGTGACCCTGCTAAATAAATCGATTGAAAACCCAAGGATCATAGCCAGAGGGAAAAGTCCGATTAACCCCAGTATCTGTGAAAAAAGTAGTGACTTGGACCCAGTTCAAAACCTGGAGGCACTGATGCGACATACCAAGTCAATTGAGTTTAGAATCCGGCTGGTTTTTTGGGGGACGCTTTTGGCGGCAGGTATGTCGAAAGCGACATGCAACACTGGATGCAAAATACTGAAAATATCAACGGACGAAGAAAAAGCGTGAGGAAGAGAAAAGGGAAAAAAGGGAAGGTTTACGTTTTTTTGAGTTTGAATTCACGTGAGGCATAGGTGCCCAACTTTTACCATTTTGAATGTTTCGTGGGCATGTTGTGCTAATACCCAAAACATTCTTCGGCAGCTAATTTAACGCGGGGGGGATCGGGGGGTCAGTTATCGGGGTGAATCGGCCAACTGAGCATCCTGAATGAAAACTATGAACACATCATCATCATGCGTACTAACTATTTCAATATTCGTTTCCCATGTTGTTTTCTGATCGTAACTAATTTTATGACGCTGATAAGCTCGGTGAACTAGGACCTCTTTGGGAATAAAAAAATCGTCATTTAGAATTTTACAAACAATGGTACAAAAAAATTTAAATGCAAAAAGAGGGTGACCCGGCATACAGTTACCGGGGACCAGGTGGGGCTTTAAAAAATAATACGGGGAAAGGTTGCGAGGGAAAATTTCCCTGCTGCTGTTTACAAGGAAAAAGTTTGGATCCCAATCATCTAGCGAGGTGAGTGCCAAAACATTGGCTACTCGACCCGCCCCAACTATGAGCGTGAAATTACGGTTTAACAATTCCCGGTGGATTGCGCCAATCATCCTAAATGCAGCACTAGTTTAAAACTAAAGCTTAAAAACCAAGTATTCTTAAAGGTATTGGTTCGATGTTCCGATTTGGAAAACATCGAAAAATTGATTTTCCTGTCGAGGAACATAAACTTACCAGCAGGAAATTTGGGTTTGACAAACCCCAAAGGAAAACAATAAAATCGAAAGATAAAGGAGCCATCAAATCAAGTTAAACACAATCCCCATCAAAAACAAGTGCTTCCGATATCCACCGATGCAAATAACCCCAGCCCGCAGCGCGTCCCAAATAAACGGGGCCGATCTATCAAACGGCATGGAATTGCATCATCATGCTGAAAAGGTGCAGGTAAAAACCAGTTGGTAAACATGTAATGAAAATGACAATGATGAAACTTTTAGGGGATTCCGAGAATGCTCCCAAAGCAATCCGTTAATCACAGATACCGCGCGTCGAACAACAAACCCGCACATGGCGCAATCTTTTTAAAAACACACGGGCAGCGCATGGCGGCGCGTCCGCTATTATCCCCATCGGAGGCGGACCCCCATTATGAACAGATCTCCCCACGGGTTAGCAATTTAAAAAAATTAACATTTCATACAAACACCAAACTTTAAATTGAATGTTTCCTTCTTGCTTTTTCAACAATTTCTTTTAACTGTATACTTATGATGATATTAATGATTCGATTTTACTAACGATAAATAAATTTTAATTGTACATTCGTATCTATCTGCACTCTTAAATCCATATTTGTAAATGTGACGTTTATACCTGGGGTCCTGAACATCCATTAACAACTCGGGACGAGTTTATGGCCCGGGCCCGGGAAGCCCACTTCAGGGAAAACGATAGCCCCCCCTCACCCCTACGTCCCATGACGAGTTACAATCACACTTGGGGGTAAAGCCCTTTGTCAATCTGATTATGAGTTTATTGGATCGCGAATTAAACTTAACCCAAAAATTAATTGCACTTTTAAAAGTTTGTCTTTTTTTCCCGTTTTGTTTGTGATGTGTTAACCTTGCACCAATATAAAAGAACATAATTCATTTATCTTTTTCAATGTTTGTATGATGTTTTGAAACCCTTTGTGATTAACACTCCTTTGTTTAATGTGTCTCCTCTTCGAACGCAGAAAAGTCGGTCCGACAACCTGTCTGATTCTCAAATAGTGAAAATGCCCAGGTGCAGCAGCAGGTTAAAGGTGGAGGAGGAAAGGTATGCCCCGTATAAATTTCTTTTCAAACAAAACCCCCTCATTCTTCTCTGGGATGCTTTGGAGAAACCATTTTTTTGCATGCATCGGGACGGTTTACGGTATCATCTAAAAAATTGTTCAATTTTTTTTTGGGAAAAACCCAAATTTTGAGTAAAGTAGTGCAAGTTACATGGCATAAATCGGTGGTAACACAGTTTTCATGGTTTACCATTTATTTTTGTCATGTAACTCCCAAAATTTTGATTACATTCTTGAGAATATTGAATTTAAGAGTTTTACGTGTTCTGTCGAAAACAACACCAGTATCACTCACGCGACAGCAAGCAAAAAAGCAGCTGCGACCGGTCTCAAACCCACGAATCGAGGGGTGCTCGATCCTATCAACTAGAGGAGAAATTAATCACATCAATACCCCAGCATCCCCCGCCATCCCTGTACCGCCGCAATACAATCGGCGCGGGCCATTTGTTACGCAGGTCACCATCGGTGAACAGAAGGAAGCAAAAAAAACGGCACCAAAGTCTGACTGATGTTTTAATCATTCAATCAAGCAACGTATCATTCCCAAAAAAATAATTTTATTATCGATTTTTAAAAATTGTTTTTGATTTTATACAAAACATTTTATTGATTTTACTTCCCTTTTATAAAAATTATTTTTTTTTACTTACGCGTGGGAAATATTCAATAGTTATTACGTAATTTAATTTTTTCATAAAAAAAAATCCGATGGGATGCATAGGTCATAATTTTATATAAAATTAAAATACACATTCAATAATATTTTATATATAAAAACGGTACGTGATTGATTGTTATAATATATTTTATCTTCATCTGATTTAGTTTGGGTAGGGGGCGGTGAAAGATAAACTTTCAAATTTTTCAACTTCATCGATATGGGTACCATCCCTCCACCACTGTAACCAGGCCCAATATAACTATTACTCTGTCCGCCGTAAGTAGAATTCATTCCGGGAAAAACCCTTTTGGGGGGTAAAATAATTTTTGTAACTTTTTCCCTTAAAATTTTTTTTTCTTTAGGCCAGGG
>NW_027049816.1:0-3892 GCF_025399875.1 Dalotia coriaria
TAAAGAAAAGAAAAAATTAATAAAAAAAAAAAAATAAAAAAATTTGTCGTTTTTTTGCTGTTTTACGCAAAACGCAGATTAAAACTCAAAACGTGTTGTTTTTTCGAAAATAAGCATTTTCAAGCATTTTGATCGTTGAAATCGTTCAAATAGAAGCAATATTAATAAAAACGAATAATAAAAAATTTTGTCGTTTTTTTTGCTGTTTTACGCGTTAAAACGCAGATTAAAGCTCAAAACGTGCTGTTTTGCTAAAATAAAGCATTTTCAAGCATTTTAGAAACGTTGAAATCGTTCAAATAGAAGCAATATTAATAAAACGAATAATAAAAAAATTTGTCGTTTTTATGCTGTTTACGCGTTAAAACGCAGATTAAAAGCTCAAAACGTGCTGTTTTGCTAAAATAAGCATTTTCAAAGCATTTTAGATCGTTGAAATCGTTCAAATAGAAGCAATATTAATAAAACGAATAATAAAAAATTCGTGGTTTTACTGACTTTTTACGCGTTAAAACGCAGATTAAAGCTCAAAACTTTCTGTTTTTCTAAAATAAGCATTTTCAAGCATTTTAGATCGTTGAAATCGTTCAAATAGAAGCAATATTAATAAAAAACAAATAATAAAAATTCGTCGTTTTTATGCTGTTTTACGCGTTAAAACGCAGATTAAAGCTCAAAACGTTTTGTTTTACGAAAATAAGCATTTTCAAGCATTCAGATCGTTGAAATCGTTCCCAAAAAGACGCAATATTAATAAAACGAATAATAAAAATTTCGTCGTTTTATGCAGTTTACGCGTTAAAACGCAGATTTTAATCTGCGCTTTTATCTGAGCTTTAGCTCAAAACGTTCTGTTTGCTAAATAAGCATTTTTTAAGCATTTTGAAACGTTGAAATCGTTCAAATAGAAGCAAATTTAAAAAAAACGAATAATAAAAAATCGTCGTTTTATGCTGTTTTACGCGTTAAAACGCAGATTAAAACTCAAAACGTGCTGTTTTGCTAAAAATAAGCATTTTCAAGCAATTTAAATCGTTGAAATCGTTCAAATAGACCGCGTTAAAACGCAGATTAAAACTCAAAACGTGCTGTTTTTTTAAAATAACATTTTCAAGCATTTTTTTGATCTTGAAATCGTTCAAATAGACGCAATATTTAAAAAAAGAATAAAAAAATTTCGTCCCTTTTTTGCTGTTTTACGCGTTAAAAAGCAGATTAAAAAATCAAAACGTGCTGTTTTGCTAAAATAAGCATTTTCAGGCATTTTAGATGTTGAAATCGTTCCAAAAAAGAAGCAATATTAATAAAACAATAATAAAAAAAATTTGTCGTTTTTATCTTTTTTTACGCGTTAAAACGCGGGTTAAAACACAAAACCCTGCTGTTTTGCTAAAAAAAGCATTTTCAAGTATTTTTTGTTCGTTGAAATCGTTCAAATAGAAGCAATATTAATAAAAAAACGAATAATAAAAATTCGTCGTTTTTATTTTTTTACGCCCCTTTAAAAAGCAGATTAAAAACTCAAAACGTGCTGTTTTGCTTTTTAAAAAAAGCATTTTTCAAGCATTTTTTAAAACCCTTGAAATCGTTCAAATAGAAGTAATATTAATAAAACAATAATAAAAATTCGTCGTTTTTACTTTTTTTTACGCCCAAAAAAAAAGCAGATTAAAGCTCAAAACGTGCTGTTTTGCTAAAATAAATTTTTAAACATTTTAGATCGTTGAAATCGTTCAAATAAAGAATATTAAATAAAACGAATAATAAAATTTTCGGGGGGGGTTTTTAGGGGGTGTTTTTAACGCGGCTTAAAAACGCAAATTTAAAAAAAAAATTAAAAACCCTTTTTCTGTTTTGCTAAAAAATTAAAACCAAATTTTTTAAAAAACATTTTTTAAAATCGTTGAAATCGTTCAAATAGAAGCAATATTAATAAAAACGAATAATAAAAAAAACGTCGTTTTTTTATGTGTTTTTACGCGTTAAAACGCAGATTAAAGCTCAAAACGTGCTGTTTTTCAAAATAAGCATTTTCAAGCATTTTAGATCGTTGAAATCGTTCAAAAAAGAAGCAATATTAATAAAAACGAATAATAAAAAATTCGCCCTTTTTTTGCTTTTTTTTACGCGTTAAAACGCAGATTAAAAGCTCAAAACGTGCTGTTTTGGGTAAAATAACATTTTTCAAGCATTTTTTGATCGTTGAAATCGTTCAAATAGAAGCAATATTAATAAAAAAAGAATAATAAAAATTCCCCTTTTTTTTTTTCTGTTTTACGCGTTAAAACGCAAAATTAAAAACTCAAAACTTCTTTTTCAAAAAAACATTTTCAAAACATTTTTTGATCGTTGAAATCGTTCCCAAAATTGAAGCAATATTAATAAAAAAAGAATAATAAAAAAATTTGTGTTTTTTTTGTTTTACGCGTTAAAAAAGCAGATTAAAGCTCAAAAAAATTTGCCTTTTTTTCTAAAATAAAACATTTTTTAAAAATTTTTTGATCGTTGAAATCGTTCAAATAGAAACAATATTAATAAAAAACGAATAATAAAAATTCGTCGTTTTATGCTTTTTTTCGCGTTAAAAAGCAGATTAAAGCTCAAAACGTTCTGTTTTGCTTTTAAAAAAAGCATTTTCCAAGCATTTTAATCGTTGAAATCGTTCAAATAGAAGCAATATTAATAAAAACGAATAAAAAAATTTTGTCGTTTTTTGCTGTTTTTCCCTTAAACGCGTTAAATCAAAATTTTTTTTAAAAAGCATTTTCAAGCATTTTAGATCGTTGAAATCGTTCAAATAGAACCCAAAAAAAAAAAGAAAAATTTAAAATTTTGTCGTTTTATGCTGTTTTGCGTTTAAAAAGCGAAAATAAAACCTTTTTGCTTGCATTTTTAAACATTTTAGATTTAAATTTTGAAACTTTAATAAAACGAATAAAAATTTTTTAAAGCTGTTTTTGTTTTAAAAAATTAAAACTAAAACGGGTTTTGCTAAAATTTTAAAAAATTTTTTCATTTTAGATGTTGAAATCGTTTAATAGAAGCAATATTAAAAAAAAAGAATAAAAAAATTTTCTTTTTTTTGTTTCCGTTAAAACGCAGATTAAAAACCCAAAAAGTTTTTTTAAAAAAACATTTTCCAAATTTTTTTAAAGGTTTTTTAAAAAACCTTTTTTTTAAAAAAAAAAAATTTTTTTTTTTTTTGGTTTTACGCGTTTAAAAAGAAAAAACCCTGCTTTTTAAAATAAGCATTTTCAGCATTTTAGATCGTTGAAACGTTAAAAGAAGCAAAAAAAAACGAAAATAAAAAATTTGTCTTTTTATGCTGTTTTTCGCGTTAAAACGCGATTTAAACTCAAAACGTGTGTTTTGCTAAAAAATAAGCATTTTAAAAATTTTGTGGTTTTTAAAAGGAAAAAATTTAAAAAAAAAAAAAAAAAAATTCGTCGTTTTATGCTGTTTTCCAAAAGCATTAAAACTAAAAATCTTTTTTTAAAAATAAGCATTTTTAACTTTTAATCGTTAAATGGAAAAAAAAAATTTAAAAAAAATAAAAAAAATTTTTTTTTTTTTTGGTTAAAAAAAAAGGGGAAAAATTTTTGGGGCCCTTTTAAAATTTTTTAAAAAATTTTTTTAAATTTAAATAGAAGCAATATTTAAAAAAAACGAATAATAAAAATTCGTTTTTTTGGGTTTTACGCTTAAAAGCAGATTAAAGCCCTCGTTTTTTTGAAAAAAACATTTTCAAATTTTAGATTTGAAATCGTTCAAATAGACGCAATATTAATAAAAACAAAAAAAAAAAAATTTCGTCGTTTTTATGCTGTTTTCGCGTTAAAACGCGATTAAAATTTAAAACTTTTTTTTCCCTTTTAAATTTTTTGGGTTTTTT
>NW_027049817.1:0-3889 GCF_025399875.1 Dalotia coriaria
AATTTCAACGATCTAAAATGCTTGAAAATGCTATTTTAGCAAAACACACGTTTTGAGCTTTAATCTGCGTTTTAACGGAAAAACATAAAGCGAATTTTTTATTATTCGTTTTTATTAATATTGCTCTATTTAAACGATTTCAACGATTTAAAATGCTTGAAAATGCTTATTTTAGCAAAACAGCACGTTGAGCTTTAATCTGCGTTTTAACGCGTAAAACAGCATAAAAACGACGAAATTTTTATTATTCGTTTTTATTTTTATTGCGTCTATTTGAACGATTTCAACGATCTAAAATGCTTGAAAATGCTTATTTTAGCAAAACAGCACGTTTTGAGCTTTAATCTGCGTTTTAACGCGTAAAACAGCATAAAACGACGAATTTTTATTATTCGTTTTTATTAATATTGCGTCTATTGAACGATTTCAACGATCTAAAATGCTTGAAAATGCTTATTTTAGCAAAACAGCACGTTTTGAGCTTTAATCTGCGTTTTAACGCGTAAAACAGCATAAAACGACGAAATTTTTATTATTCGTTTTTATTAATATTGCGTCTATTTGAACGATTTCACGATCTAAAATGCTTGAAAATGCTTATTTTAGCAAAACAGCACGTTTTGAGCTTTAATCTGCGTTTTAACGCGTAAAACAGCATAAAACGACGAAATTTTTATTATTCGTTTTTATTAATATTGCGTCTATTTGAACGATTTCAACGATCTAAAATGCTTGAAAATGCTTATTTTAGCAAAACAGCACGTTTTGAGCTTTAATCTGCGTTTAACGCGTAAAACAGCATAAAACGACGAAATTTTTATTATTCGTTTTTTTTTTATTAATATTGCGTCTATTTGAACGGTTCAACGATCTAAAATGGTTGAAAATGCTTATTTTAGCAAAACAGCACGTTTGAGCTTTTGTTACTGCGTTTTTAGCAGCGTAAAACAGCATAATAACGACAAGAAAATTTTTTATTATTCGTTTTTTTTATTGCGTCTATTTGAACGATTTCAAAGATCTAAAATGCTTGAAAATACTTATTTTAGCAAAACAGCACGTTTTGAGCTTTAATCTGCGTTTTAACGTAAAACAACATAAAACGACGAATTTTTTATTATTCGTTTTTATTAATATTGCTTCTATTTGAACGATTTCAACGATCACAAATGCTTGAAAATGCTTATTTTTAGCAGAAACGGCGTTTTGAGCTTTTAATCTGCGTTTAACGCGTAAAGAGCAGCACAAAACGACGAAATTTTATTATTCATTTTTATTAATATTGCATCTATTTTGAACGATTTCAACGATCTAAAATGCTTGAAAATACTTATTTTGCAAAACAGCACGTTTTGGGCTTTATTCTGCGTTTTAACGCGTAAAACGGCGCGCGAAAACGTGAAATTTTGTCCTTCGTTTTTTTATTTTTTATTGCGTCTATTTGAACGATTTCAACGATCTAAAATGCTTGAAATGCTTATTTTAGCAAAACAGCGCGTTTTTTGAGCTTTTGTCTGCGTTTTAGCAGCGTAAAACAGCATAAAAACGACGAAATTTTTATTATTCGTTTTTATTAATATTGCATCTATTTGAACGATTTCAACGATCTTAAATGCTTGAAAATGCTTATTTGTAAAACAGCGTTTTGGGCTTTGTTCTGCGTTTTTAGCGCGTAAAACCAACATAAAACGACAGGAATTTTTATTATTCGTTTTTTTATTTTTTATTGCGTCTATTTGAACGATTTCAACGATTAAAATGCTTGAAAATGCTTATTTGTAAAACATAGCACGTTTGAGCTTTAATCTGCGTTTAACTCGTAAAACAGCATAAAACTTCTGAATTTTTATTATTCGTTTTTATTAATATTGCTTCTATTTGAACGATTTCAACGATCTAAAATGCTTGAAAATGCTATTTTAGCAAACAGCGTTTTGAGCTTTTAATCTGCGTTTTAACTCGTAAAACAGCATAAAAACCAATTTTTATTATTCGTTTTTATTATATTGCTTCTATTTGAACGTTTCAACGATCTAAAATGCTTGAAAATGCTTATTTTAGCAAAACAGCACGTTTTGAGCTATTCTGCGTTTTAACGCGTAAAACAGCATAAAACGAGAATTTTTATTATTCGTTTTTTTATTTTGCGTCTTTTGAACGATTTCAACGATCTAAAATGCTGAAAATCTTATTTTAGCAAAACAGCACGTTTTGAGCTTAATCTGCGTTTTAACGCGTAAAACAGCATAAAACGACGAGAATTTTTATTTTTTTTATTAATATTGCGTCTATTTGAACGATTTCAACGATCTAAAATGCTTGAAATGCTTATTTTAGCAAAACAGCACGTTTTGAGCTTTAATCTGCGTTTTAACGCGTAAAACAGCATAAAACGAGAATTTTTATTATTCGTTTTTTATTAATATTGCTCTTTGAACGATTTCAACGATCTAAAATAGCTTGAAAATGCTTTTGTTAAGCAAAACGCATTTGACTTAATCTGCGTTTTAACGGTAAAACAGCATTAAACGACGAATTTTATTATTCGTTTTTATTAATATTGCGTCTATTTGAACGATTTCAACGATCAAAATGCTTGAAATGCGTTATTTTAGCAAAACAGCACTTTTGAGCTTTAATCTTGCGTTTTGAAAACAGCAAAAACGACGAAATTTTTATATTCGTTTTATTAATATTGCGCTTTTGAACGATTTCAACGATCTAAAATGCTTGAAAATGTTATTTTAGCAAAACAGCACGTTTTTAGCTTTAATCTGCGTTTTAACGCGTAAAACAGCATAAAACGACGAATTTTATTATTCGTTTTTATTAATATTCTCTATTTGAACGATTTCAACGATCTAAAATGCTTGAAAATGCTTATTTAGCAAAACAGCACGTTTTGAGCTTTATTCTGCGTTTAACGCGTAAAACACATGAAAACGACGAATTTTTATTATTCGTTTTTATTAATATTGCGTCTATTTTGACGATTTCAACGATCTAAAATGCTTGAAAATGCTTATTTTAGCAAAACAGCCGTTTTGAGCTTTAATCTGCGTTTTAACGCGTAAAACGATAAAACGACTGAAATTTTTATTATTCGTTTTATTAAAATTGCTCTATTTGAACGATTTCAACGATCTAAAATGCTTGAAATGCTTATTTTAGCAAAACAGCACGTTTGAGCTTTAATCTGCGTTTTAACGCGTAAAACAGCATAAAACGACGAATTTTTATTATTCGTTTTTTTAATATTGCGCTTTATTTGAACGTTCAACGACTAAAATGCTTGAAAATGCATTTTAGCAAAACAGCTTAGCTTTAATCTGCGTTTTAAGCGTAAAACAGCATAAAACGATGAATTTTTATTATTCGTTTTATTAATGTGCTCTATTTGAACGATTTCAACGATCTAAAATGCGAAAATGTTATTTTGCAAAACAGACGTTTTGAGCTTTAATCGCTTTTAAGCGTAAACACATAAACGAGTTTTTTATTCGTTTTGTGCTCTATTTGACGTTTCAACGATTAAAATGCTTGAAATGCTTTTTTAGCAACAGCCGTTTTGAGCTTTAATCGCGTTTTAACGCGTAAACAAAAACGACGAATTTTATTATTCGTTTTATTAATATTGCTCTATTTGAACGTTTCAACGTCTAAAATGCTTGAAAATGCTTATTTTAGCAAAACACGTTGACTTTAATCTGCGTTTACCGTAAAACAGCATAAAACGACAATTTTATTATTCGTTTTTTTATTAATATTTTGCTTCTAAATTTAGAAAACGGGATTTTTCCAAAACATCTAAATGCCTTGAAAATGCTTATTTTGGTGCAAACGGACCGTTTTTTGAAGAGCTTTAATCTCGTTTCCTAACGCTAAACGA
>NW_027049818.1:0-3888 GCF_025399875.1 Dalotia coriaria
ACCCCCATTTAGCTTTTAAACTGCGTTTTTAAGCGTAAAACATAAAAACGACGAAATTTTTATTATTCGTTTTTATTTTTTATTTTGTCTGTTGAACGATTTCAACGATCTTTAAATGCTTGAAAATGCTTATTTTAGCAAAACAGCACGTTTGAGCTTTAATCTGCGTTTTAATGCGTAATAAGCATAAAACGACGAATTTTTATTATTCGTTTTTATTATATCGCTTCTATTTGAACGATTTCAACGATCTAAAATGCTTGAAAATGCTATTTTAGCAAAAGCACGTTTTGAGCTTTAATCTGCGTTTTAACGCGTAAAACGCAACAAAAACGACGAAATTTTATTATTCGTTTTTTATTAATATTGCGTCTATTTGAACGATTTCAACGATCTAAAATGCTTGAAAATGCTTATTTTAGCAAAAGAGCACGTTTTGAGCTTTAATCTCGCGTTTTAACGCGTAAAACAGCATAAAACGGGCAATTTTTTATTATTCGTTTTTTTAATATTGCTTCTATTTGAACGATTTCAACGATCTAAAATGCTTGAAAATGCTTATTTTAGCAAAAAAGCACGTTTTTAGCTTTAATCTGCGTTTTAACGCGTAAAACAGCATAAAACAGAATTTTTATTATTCGATTTTTATTAATATTGCGTCTATTTGAACGATTTCAACGATCTAAAATGCTTGAAAATGCTTATTTTAAACAAAACAGCACGTTTTAGTTTTAATCTGCGTTTTAACGCGTAAAAAAAGCATAAAAACGACGAATTTTTATTATTCGTTTTTATTAATATTGCTTCTATTTGAACGATTTCAACGATCTAAAATGCTTGAAAATGCTTATTTTAGCAAAACAGCACGTTTGAGGGTTTTTTTCGCGTTTTAACGCGTAAAACAGCATAAAACGACGAATTTTTTTTATTCGTTTTATTAATATTGCGTCTATTTGAACGTTTCAACGATCTAAAATGCTTGAAAATGCTTATTTTAGCAAAACAGCACGTTTTGAGCTTTAATCTGCGTTTTAACGCGTAAAACAACATAAAAACGACGAAATTTTTATTATTCGTTTTTATAAATTTCTTCTATTTAACGATTTCAACGTCAAAAATGCTTGAAAATGCTTATTTTAGCAAAACAGCACGTTTTGAGCTTTAATCTGCGTTTTAACGCGTAAAACAAGCATAAAAACGACGAATTTTTATTATTCGTTTTTATTAATATTGCATCTATTTGAACGATTTCAACGATTAAAAAGCTTGAAAATGCTTATTTTAGCAAAACAGCACGTGTTGGCTTTATTCTGCGTTTTAACGCGTAAACAGCATAAAAAAGACGAAATTTTTATTATTTGTTTTATTTTATTGCGTCTATTTGAACGATTTCAACGATCTAAAATGCTTGAAAATGCTTATTTTAAAAACAGCACGTTTGAGGTTTTTTAAACCCGTTTTTTAAAGCGTAAAACGATAAAAAAAAGGGGGTTTTTATTATTTTTTATTAATATTGCTTCTATTTAAACGATTTCCCGCGATTAAAAAAGCTTTTGCTTTTAGCAAAACAGCCGTTTTTAGCTTTTCCCGCGTTTTAACGCGTAAAACAACTTTTAAAAAAGACGAAATTTTTATTTTTCTTTTTTTTTTAAAATTTGGGTTCCCATTTGGGGTTTTAACGATCCCCGGCAGAAAATCGCTTATTTTTGCAAAACAGCCGTTTTGAGGCTTTTTCTGCGTTTTAACCCCGTAAAAACAGCATAAAAAAGACGGAAATTTTTTTTTTTCGTTTTATTTTTATTGCGTCTATTTGAACGATTTTTAACGATCCTTCTTGAAAATGCTTTTTGGGAAAACAAACACGTTTTTAGCTTTTTTTGCGTTTTTAAAGCGTAAAACAACATAAAAACGGCGGGAAATTTAATTTTTCGTTTTTTTTTAAATTTTCTTCTATTTGAAACGATTTCCCCGATCTAAAACGCTTGAAAATGCTTATTTTAGCAAAACAGCACGTTTTTAGGGTTTATTCTCCCTTTTTAACCCTAAAACAGCATAAAAAAGACGGGTTTTTTTTTTTTCGTTTTTTTTTTATTGCGTCTATTTGAACGATTTCAACCCATCTAAAATGCCAAAAAATGCTTATTTTTAGCAAAACCAGCACGTTTTGAGCTTTAATCAACAATTTTAAAGCGTAAAACAACATAAAACGACGAAATTTTTTTTATTTGTTTTTTTTAATTTGCGTCTATTTTTAACGATTTCAACGATCTAAAAAACTTGAAAATGCTTATTTTAGCAAAACAACACGTTTGAGCTTTTTAAACCCGCGTTTTTAACCCTAAAACAACATAAAACGACAATTTTTTTTTTTATTTTTTTTTTATTAATAAATTGCCCCTATTTGAACGATTTCCCCGATCTAAAAATGCGAAAAGTTAAATTTTTGCAAAACAACGATTTGAGCTTTTTAAACTGCGTTTTTTAAAGCGTAAAAAAAGCATAAAACGACGAAATTTTTTTTATTCGTTTTTTTTTAATATTTCGTCTATTTGAACGATTTTAACGATCTAAAATGCTTGAAAATGCTTATTTTAGCAAAACCGACGTTTTTTAGCTTTTTCCCTTTTTTAAAGCGTAAAACAGCATAAAAAAGACGAAATTTTTATTTTTCGTTTTTATTTTTTTTTGCGTCTTTTGAACGATTTCGACGATCTAAAATGCTTGAAAATGCTTTTTTTTTAGCAAAACAGCCGTTTTGAGCCCTTTTAAACTGCGTTTTTAAAAGCGTAAAAAAACATAAAACGACAATTTTTTTTTTATTCGTTTTTTTTTTTAATATTGCCCTCTATTTGAACGGTTTCAACGATCCCAAAATGCTTGAAAATTTATTTTTTGCAAAACAGCACGTTTTGAGCTTTTAAATTTCGTTTTGGGGTAAAACGGGATAAAACGACGGGGAAAATTTTTTCGTTTTTTTTTTATTCTTCTATTTAAAACGATTTCAACGATCCAAAAAAGTTGGGAAAATCCCAAGCAAAACAGCACGTTTTGGGCTTTAATTCTTTTAAAGCGTAAACCATAAAACGACCCGAAATTTTTATTATTTGTTTTTTTTAATATTGCGTCTATTTGAACGATTTCAACGATCTAAATCTTGAAAATCTTATTTTTGCAAAACAGCACGTTTTGACTTTAATCAGGGGTTTTTAACCCCGTAAAACAATAAAACGACAGGAAAATTTTTTTTTTTTTTGTTTTATTAATCTTGCGTCTATTTGAACGATTTAACGATCTAAAAAGCTTGAAAAAGCTTTTTTTTAGCAAAACAGCCCTTTTTAGCTTTAATCTGCGTTTTTTAAAGCGTAAAACAGCAAAAAAGACGAATTTTTTTTTTATTCGTTTTTTTTTAATATTGCCTATTTTAACGATTTCAACGATCTAAAATGGGGAAAATGCTTTTTTGCAAAACAGCACGATTTGAGCTTTTTAAACTGCGTTTTTAAAGCGTAAAAAAAGCAAAAAAGACGGGTTTTTTTTTTTTTCGTTTTTTTTGGGAATATTGGGGTCTATTTGAACGATTTCCCCGATCCCAAAATGCTTGGGAAAAAGCTTAAATTTTTTGCAAAACAGCCTTTTTGGGGCTTTATTCCGTTTTTAAAGCGTAAAAAAACATAAAAACGACGAAATTTTTTTTTTATTCTTTTTATTTTTTTGCGTCTATTTGAACGATTTCAACGATCTAAAATGCTTGAAAATGCTTATTTTAGCAAAAAAAGCACGTTTTGAGGCTTTTTTTCTGCGTTTTAACGCGTAAAACAGCATAAAACGACAGGAAAATTTTTTTTTATTCGTTTTTTTTTTTTTTTTTTAAATTTGCGTCTTTTTTTT
>NW_027049819.1:0-3887 GCF_025399875.1 Dalotia coriaria
TAAAATTTTTTTAGCAAAACAGCACGTTTTGAGCTTTAATCTGCGTTTTTAAAGCGTAAAAAAAACATAAAATGCTTTTTATTATTCTTTTTTTTTAATATTGCTTCTATTTAAACGTTTTTAACGATCCAAAAAGCTTGAAAATGCTTATTTTAGCAAAACGCACGTTTTGGCTTTAATCTGCGTTTTAACGCGGAAAAACATAAAACGACGAAATTTTTATTATTCGTTTTTTTTTTTTTGCGTCTATTTGAACGATTTCAACGATCAAAATGCGAAAATTTATTTTTGCAAACACCGTTTTGAGCTTTTAAACTGCGTTTTAACGCGTAAAAAAACTAAAAAAGACGAATTTTTTTTTTCGTTTTTTTTTTAATATTGCGTCTATTTGAACGATTTCCAAGTCTAAAATGCTTGAAAATGCTTATTTTAGCAAAAAAGCACGTTTTGAGCTTTAATCTCGTTTTAACGCGTAAAACAGCATAAAACGACGAATTTTTTTTTTATTCGTTTTTTTTTAAATTTTCTTCTATTTGAAAGTTTCACGATCTAAAATGCGAAAATGCTTATTTTGCAAACAGCCGTTTTGAGGGTTTATTCTGCGTTTTTTAAAGCGTAAAACCTAAAACGCGAAATTTTATTATTCGTTTTTTTTTAATTTGCGTCTATTTGAACGATTTCAACGATCTAAAATGCTTGAAAATGCTTATTTTAGCAAAACAGCACGTTTTGAGCTTTAATCTTCGTTTTAACGCGTAAAAAACATAAAAAATGACGAATTTTTTTTTATTCGTTTTTATTAATTTGCTTCTATTTAAACGTTTTCAACGATCAAAAAGCTTGAAAATCTTATTTTAGCAAAACAGCACGTTTTGAGCTTTAATCTGCGTTTTTCGCGAAAACAAAAAACGACGGGAAAATTTTTTTTTTTTCTTTTTTTTAATGCCCCATTTGAACGATTTCAACGATCTAAAATGCTTTAAAATGCTTATTTTTGCAAAACAGCACGTTTGAGCTTTAATCTGCGTTTTTGCGTAAAACAACATAAAAAAACCCCGAATTTTTATTATTCGTTTTTTTTTTAATATTGCGTCTATTTGAACATTTCAACGATCTAAAATGCGAAAAGCTTTTTTTAAAAAAAAGCACGTTTTTTAGCTTTAATCTGCGTTTTTTTGCGTAAAAAAACATAAAACGACGAATTTTTTTATTCGTTTTATTAATATTGCGTCTTTTGAACATTTTAACGATCTAAAAAGCTTGAAAAACTTATTTTTTGCAAAACAGCACGTTTTTAGCTTTAATCACGTTTTAACGCGTAGAACAACATAAAAAAGACGAAATTTTATTTTTGTTTTTTTTTAATATTGCGTCTTTTTTAACGATTTCAACGATCTAAAAAGCTTGAAAATCTTATTTTAGCAAACAGCACGTTTGAGCTTTAATCTGCGTTTTAACGCGTAAAACCATAAAACAGAATTTTTATTATTCGTTTTTTTTTTAATATTCTTCTATTTGAACGATTTCAACGATCAAAAAGCTTGAAAAAGCTTATTTTAGCAAAACAGCACGATTTGAGCTTTAATCTGCGTTTTAACGCGTAAAACAGCATAAAACGACGAAATTTTTTTTTTTTCGTTTTTTTAATACCCATTTGAACGATTTCACGATCTAAAAAGCTTGAAAATGCTTTTTTAGCAAAACAGCACGTTTGAGCTTTATTCTGCGTTTTAACCCTAAAAAACATAAAAAAAGACGAAATTTTTATTATTCGTTTTTTTTTTATTGCGTCTTTTTTAACGATTTCAACGATCTAAAATGCTTGAAAATGCTTATTTTGAAAACGCACGTTTTGAGCTTTATTTTGCGTTTTAACCCTAAAACACATAAAACGCAATTTTTATTATTCGGGTTTTTTTTTATTTCGTCTATTTGAACGTTTCAAGATAAAAATGCTTGAAAATGCTTATTTTTGCAAAACAGCACGTTTTGAGCTTTTTAAACTCGAACCCTAAAACCATAAAACGACGAATTTTTTTTTTATTCGTTTTTTTTTTAATATTCTCTATTTGAACATTTCAAGATCTAAAATGCTTGAAAATGTTTTTTAGCAAAAAGCCCTTTTGAGCTTTTTCTGCGTTTTACGCGTAAACACATAAAAAAGACGTTTTTTTTTCGTTTTTTTTATTCTTCTATTTTTCGATTTCAACGATCTAAAAAGCTTGAAAAAGCTTATTTTGCAAAAACAGCACGTTTTGAGCTTTTAATTTTGCGTTTTAACCCTAAAACAACATAAAAAAAGACGAAATTTTTTTTTTTCGTTTTTTTAAAATTTTCGTCTATTTGAACGATTTCAACGATCTAAAATGCTTGAAAATCTTATTTTAGCAAAACAGCCGTTTGAGCTTTAATCTGCGTTTAACCCTAAAAACATAAACCGGGGAATTTTTATTATTCGTTTTTTTTTAATTTGCTCTATTTGAACGATTTCAAGATCAAAAGCTTGAAAATGCTTATTTTAGCAAAAAGCACGTTTGAGCTTTTTAAACTGCGTTTTAACGCTAAAACAACATAAAACGACGTTTTTTTTATTCGTTTTTATTAATATTCTTTTATTTGAACGATTTCAACGATCTAAAAAGCTTGAAAATGCTTATTTTAGCAAAACAGCACGTTTGAGCTTTAATCTGCGTTTTAACGCGTAAAACAGCATAAAATGACGAATTTTTATTATTCGTTTTTATTAATATTGCTTCTATTTAAACGATTTCAACGATCTAAAATGCTTGAAAATGCTTATTTTAGCAAAACAGCACGTTTTGAGCTTTTAATCTGCGTTTTAACGCGTAAAACAGCATAAAACGACGAAATTTTTATTATTCGTTTTTATTAATATTGCTTCTATTTGAACGATTTCAACGATCTAAAATGCTTGAAAATGCTTATTTTAGCAAAACAGCACGTTTTGAGCTTTAATCTGCGTTTTAACGCGTAAAACAGCATAAAAACGACGAATTTTTTATTATTCGTTTTTATAATATTGCGTCTATTTGAACGATTTCAACGATCTAAAAATGCCTGAAAATGCTTATTTTAGCAAAACAGCACGTTTTGAGTTTTAATCTGCGTTTTAACGCGTAAAACAGCATAAAACGACGAATTTTTTATTATTCGTTTTTATTAATATTGCTTCTATTTGAACGATTTCAACGATGTAAAATGCTTGAAAATGCTTATTTTAGCAAAACAGCACGTTTTGAGCTTATTCTGCGTTTTAACGCGTAAAACAGCATAAAACGACAAATTTTTATTATTCGTTTTATTAATATTGCATCTATTTGAACGATTTCAACGATCTAAAATGCTTGAAAATGCTTATTTTAGCAAAACAGCACGTTTTGAGTTTAATCTGCGTTTAACGCGTAAAACAGCATAAAAATGACGAATTTTTATTATTCGTTTTTATTAATATTGCTTCTCTTTAAACGATTTCAACGATCTAAAATGCTTGAAAATGCTTATTTTAGCAAAACAGCACGTTTGAGCTTTAATCAGCGTTTTAACACATAAAACAGCATAAAACGACGAAATTTTTATTATTCGTTTTTATTAATATTGCGTCTATTTGAACGATTTCAACGATCTAAAATGCTTGAAAATGCTTATTTTAGCAAACAGCACGTTTTGAGCTTTAATCAGCGTTTTAACACATAAAACAGCATAAAACGGAAATTTTATTATTCGTTTTTATTAATATTGCGTCTATTTAACGAATTCAACGATCTAAAATGCTTGAAAATGCTTATTTTAGCAAAACAGCACGTTTTGAGCTTTAAGCGCGTTTTAACGCGTAAAACAGCATAAAAACGACGAATTTTTTTGTTTTT
>NW_027049820.1:0-3885 GCF_025399875.1 Dalotia coriaria
TTCTTTTTTTTATATTGCGTCTATTTGAACGATTTCAACGATCTAAAATGCTTGAAAATGCTTATTTTAGCAAAACAGCACGTTTTGAGCTTTTAATCTGAGTTTTAACGCGTAAAACAGCATAAAACGACGAATTTTTATTATTCGTTTTTTTTTAATATTGCTTCTATTTGAACGATTTCAACGATCTAAAATGTTTGAAAATGCTTATTTTAACAAAACAGCGCGTTTTGAGCTTTAATCTGCGTTTTAACTCGTAAAACAGCATAAAACGACGAATTTTTATTATTCGTTTTTATTAATATTGATTCTATTTGAACGATTTCAACGATCTAAAATGCTTGAAAATGCTTATTTTAGCAAAACAGCACGTTTTGAGCTTTAATCTGCGTTTTAACGCGTAAAACAGCATAAAAACGACGAAATTTTATTATTCGTTTTATTAATATTGCGTCTATTTGAACGATTGCAGCGATCTAAAATGCTTGAAAACGCTTATTTTAGCAAAACAGCACGTTTTGAGCTTTAATCTGCGTTTTAACGCTAAAACACATAAAACAACGAATTTTTATTATTCGTTTTTATTAATATTGCTTCTATTTGAACGATTTCAACGATCTAAATTCTTGAAAATGCTTATTTTAACAAAACAGCACGTTTTGAGCTTTAATCTGCGTTTAACTCGTAAAACAGCATAAAAACGATAAATTTTTATTATTCGTTTTATTAATATTACTTCTATTTGAACGATTTCAACGATCTAAAATGCTTGAAAATGCTTATTTTAGCAAAACAGCCGTTTTGAGCTTTTAATCTGCGTTTTAACGCGTAAAACAGCATAAAACGACGAATTTTTATTATTCGTTTTTATTAATATTGCGTCTATTTGAACGATTTCCAGCGATCTAAAATGCTTGAAAATGCTTATTTTAGCAAAACAGCGCGTTTTAGGCTTTAATCTGCGTTTTAACGCGTAAAACAGCATAAAACGACGAAATTTTTATTATTCGTTTTTTATTTTTATTGCGTCTATTTGAACGATTTCAACGATAAAATGCTTGAAAATGCTTATTTTAGCAAAACAGCACGTTTTGAGCTTTTAATCTGCGTTTTAACGCGTAAAACAACATAAAACGACGAAATTTTATTATTCGTTTTATTAATATTGCTTCTATTTGAACGATTTCAACGATCTAAAATGCTTGAAAATGCTTATTTAGCAAAACAGCACGTTTGAGCTTTAATCTGCGTTTTAACGCGTAAAACAGCATAAAACGACGATTTTTTATTATTCGTTTTTATTAATATTGCTCTATTTGAACGATTTCAACGATCTAAAATGCTGAAAATGCTTATATTAGCAAAACAGCACGTTTTGAGCTTTAATCTGCGTTTTAACGCGTAAAACAGCATAAAACGACGAAATTTTTATTGTTCGTTTTTATTAATATTGCGTCTATTTGAACGATTTCAACGATCTAAAATGCTTTAAAATGCTTATTTTAGCAAAACAGCACGTTTTGAGCTTTATCAGCGTTTTTAACGCGTAAAACAGCATAAAACGACGAAATTTTTATTATTCGTTTTATTTATTCGTCTATTTGAACGATTTCAACGATCTAAAATGCTTGAAAATGCTTATTTTAGCAAAACAGCACGTTTTGAGCTTTAATCTGCGTTTTAACGCGTAAAGCAGCATAAAACGACGAAATTTTTATTATTCGTTTTTTTATTAATATTGCTTCTATTTGAACGATTTCAACGATCTAAAATGCTTGAAAATGCTTATTTTAGCAAAACAGCACGTTTTGAGCTTTAATCTGCGTTTTAACGCGTAAAACAGCATAAAAACGACGAAATTTTTATTATTCGTTTTTTTTTAATATTGCTCTATTTGAACGATTTCAACGATCTAAAATGCTTGAAAATGCTTATTTTAGCAAAACAGCACGTTTTGAGCTTTAATCTGCGTTTTAACGCGTAAAACAGCATAAAACGACGAATTTTTATTATTCGTTTTTATTAATATTGCTCTATTTGAACGATTTCAACGATCTAAAATGCTTTAAAATGCTTATTTTAGCAAAACAGCCCTTTTTAGCTTTTAATCTGAGTTTTAACCCTAAAACAAGCCAAAAAAAGACAATTTTTTTTTTCGTTTTTATTAATATTGCTTCTATTTGAACAATTTTTAACGATTTAAAAAAGTTTTTAAAATGCTTATTTTTAAAAAAACAGCACGTTTTGAGCTTTTTAAACTGCGTTTTTAAATCGTAAACAGCATAAAACGACAATTTTTTTTTTCGTTTAAAATTTTATTTATTTGAAATTTCAACGATCTTCTTTAAAATGCTTATTTTGGGAAAACAGCGTTTGAGCTTTAATCTGCTTTTAACCCCAGCATAAAAAAGACGAAATTTTTTATTCGTTTTTTTTTAATATTCGTCTTTTGAACGTTAACGATCTAAAAAGCTTGAAAAGCTTTTTTAGCAAAACAGCCCTTTTGGCTTTAATCGGTTTTTCCCTAAAAACATAAAACACGATTTTTATTTTCGTTTTTATTAATTTGCCTGGGAACGATTTCCGGGGGGAAAAAATTTTTGAAAATTATTTTAACAAAACGCCGGGGTTTAATCTGCGTTTTAACCCTAAAAAAACATAAAACAAAATTTTTTTTTATTCGTTTTTTATTAAAATTTCTTTATTTGAACGTTTCCCTCTTCTTGAAAAAGTTTTTTTACAAAACAGCCCTTTTTGGGTTTAATCTGCGTTTTAACCGTAAAACACATAAAACGAAATTTTTTTTTTATTCGTTTTTTTTAATATTGCTCTTTTAAGTTTCGCGTCAAAAAGGAAAAAGTTATTTTAGCAAAACAGCACGTTTTTAAAAACTGCGTTTTAACGCGTAAAAAAAAGCATAAAACGACGAAAATTTTTTTTCGTTTTTATTTTTTGCGTCTTTTGAACGTTTAACGATCTAAAAAGCTTGAAAAACTTATTTTGAAAACACCGTTTTGGCAATCTGCGTTTTGCGTAAACAGCTAAAACGACGAAATTTTTTATTCGTTTTTTTTTATTGCTTTTTTTGAACGATTTCCGATCAAAAAGCTTGAAAATGCTTTTTAAAAAAAAACGTTTGGCTTTAAACCGTTTTTAAAGCGCGATAAAACGACATTTTTATTCGTTTTTATTAAAATTTTCTTCTTTTGAACGATTTCAACGTCTAAAATCTTTTAAATGCTATTTAGCAAAACGCCCTTTTGGGGCTTTTCCGTTTAACGCGTAAAACAACATAAAACGACATTTTTTTTTTTTTTATTAATATTGGGTTTTTAACGATTTTCCCTCTAAAATGCTTAAAAACTTATTTTAGCCAACGTTTGAGCTTTATTTTGCGGTTTTTAAAGGTAAAACAGCAAAAACGGGGTTTTTTATTCGTTTTTTATTTTATTGCGTCTTTTTGGGCGTTTTGATTAAAAAGCTTAAAAGCATTTTAGCAAAAAAGCACGTTTTTTCTTTAATCGTTTTTAACCCTAAACGCATGACGGGGTTTTTTTCTTTTTTTAATAATTTTTATTTGAACGATTTCCGTCAAAAAGGGGAAAATGCTTATTTTGCAAAACACCGTTTGGGGCTTTTTTCTGCGAACGCGTAAAACACAAAAACGCGAATTTTTTGTTTTTTAAATTGTTTTTTTGAACGATTTTAACGATCAAAATGCTTGAAAAATGCTTATTTAGCAAAACACACGTTTTTAGCTTTAATCTGCGTTTAACGGTAAAACGATAAAACGACGTTTTTTTTATTCGTTTTTTATTAATATTTTTTTTTGCTTTGGTTAAAACGGGGGTTTTTTCAAAAACCCGGGGAAATTTTTTTCCCCAA
>NW_027049821.1:0-3882 GCF_025399875.1 Dalotia coriaria
TTTTATGCTGTTTTTCGGTTAAAACGCAGATTAAATTAAAACGTCGTTTTTAAAAAAAAACATTTTTAAGCATTTTAGATCGTTGAAATCGTTCAAATAAAATATTAATAAAAACGAATAAAAAAATTCGTCGTTTTTTTGCTGTTTTACCCTTAAAACGCAGATTAAAACTCAAAACGGGTGGCAAAATAAACTTTCGCATTTTTGATCGTTGAAACCCTTCAAAAGACCTATTAATAAAAACGAATAAAAATTTCGTCGTTTTATGCTGTTTTGCGTTAAAACGCAGATTAAAGCTCAAACGTGCTGTTTTGCTAAAATAAGCATTTTCAAGCATTTTAGATCGTTGAAATCGTTCAAATGAAGCAATATTAATAAAAACGAATAATAAAAATTCGTCGTTTTATGCTGTTTTTCGAGTTAAAACGCAGTTTAAAGCTCAAAACGTGCTGTTTTTGTTAAAATAAGCATTTTCAAGCATTTTAGATCGTTGAAATCGTTCAAATAGAAGCAATATTAATAAAAACGAATAATAAAAATTCGTCGTTTTTATGCTGTTTTACGCGTTAAAACGCAGATTAAAGCTCAAAACGTGCTGTTTTGCTAAAATAAGCATTTTCAAGCATTTTAGATCGTTGAAATCCGTTCAAATAGACGCAATATTAATAAAAACGAATAATAAAAATTTCGTCGTTTTTATGCTGTTTTACGCGTTAAAACGCAGATTAAAGCTCAAAACGTGCTGTTTTGCTAAAGTAAGCATTTTCAAGCATTTTAGATCGTTGAAATCGTTCAAATAGAAGCAATATTAATAAAAACGAATAATAAAAATTCGTCGTTTTTATGCTATTTTACGCGTTAAACGCAGGTTAAAGCTCAAAACGTGCTGTTTTGCTAAAATAAGCATTTTCAAGCATTTTAGATCGTTGAAATCGTTCAAATAGACGCAATATTAATAAAACGAATAATAAAAATTTCGTCGTTTTTATGCTGTTTACGCGTTAAAACGCTGATTAAAGCTCAAAACGTGCTTGTTTTGCTAAAATAAGCATTTTCAAGCATTTTAGATCGTTGAAATCGTTCAAATAGACGCAATATTAATAAAAACGAATAATAAAAATTCGTCATTTTTATGCTGTTTTACGCGTTAAAACGCAGATTAAAGCTCAAAACGTGCTGTTTTGCTAAAATAAGCATTTTCAAGCATTTTAGATCGTTGAAATCGTTTTAAATAGAAGCAATATTATTAAAAACGAATAATAAAAATTTCGTCGTTTTTATGCTGTTTTACGCGTTAAAACGCAGATTAAAGCTCAAAACGTGCTGTTTTGCTAAAATAAGCATTTTCAAGCATTTTAGATCGTTGAAATCGTTTAAATAGAAGCAATATTAATAAAAACGAATAATAAAAATTCGTAATTTTTATGCTGTTTTTCGCGTTAAAACGCAGATTAAAGCTCAAAACGTGCTGTTTTGCTAAAATAAGCATTTTCAAGCATTTTAGATCGTTGAAATCGTTCAAAAGAAGATATTATTAAAAACGAATAATAAAAATTCGTCGTTTTATGCTGTTTTACGCGTTAGAACGCAGATTAAAGCTCAAAACGTGCTGTTTTGCTAAAATAAGCATTTTCAAGCATTTTAGATCGTTGAAATCGTTCAAATAGACGCAATATTAATAAAACGAATAATAAAAACTTCGTCGTTTTTATGCTGTTTTACGCGTTAAAACGCAGATTAAAGCTCAAAACGTGCTGTTTTGCTAAAATAAGCATTTTCAAGCATTTTAGATCGTTGAAATCGTTCAAATAGAAGCAATATTAATAAAAACGAATAATAAAAAATTCGTCGTTTTTATGCTGTTTTACGCGTTAAAACCAGATTAAAGCTCAAAACGTGCTGTTTTTGCTAAAATAAGCATTTTCAAGCATTTTAGATCGTTGAAATCGTTCAAATAGACGCAATATTAATAAAAACGAATAATAAAACTTCGTTGTTTTATGCTGTTTTTCGCTTTAAAACGCAGATTAAAGCTCAAAACGTGCTGTTTTGCTAAAATAATCATTTTCAAGCATTTTTAGATCGTTGAAATCGTTCAAATAGAAGCAATATTAATAAAACGAATAATAAAAAATTCGTCGTTTTTATGCTTTTTACGCGTTAAAACGCAGATTTAAGCTCAAAACGTGCTGTTTTGCTAAAATAAGCATTTTCAAGCATTTTAGATCGTTGAAATCGTTCAAATAGAAGCAATATTAATAAAACGAATAATAAAAATTCGTCGTTTTATGCTGTTTTACGCGTTAAAACGCAGATTAAACTCAAAACGTGCTGTTTTGCTAAAATAAGCATTTTCAAGCATTTTAGATCGTTGAAATCGTTCAAATAGACGCAATATTAATAAAAACGAATAATAAAAATTCGTCGTTTTATGCTTTTTACGCGTTAAAACGAGATTAAACTCAACGTGCTGTTTTAAATAAAACATTTTCAAGCATTTTAGATCGTTGAAATCGTTCTGCGAATATTAATAAACGAATAATAAAAAATTTCGTCGTTTTTATGCTGTTTTACGCGTTAAAACGTGATTAAACAAAACGTGCTGTTTTACAAAAAAGCATTTTCAACAATTTAGATCGTTGAAATCGTTCAAATAAAGCAATTTAAAAAAAAACGAATAAAAAATTCGTCGTTTTTATGCTTTTTAGCGTTAAAACGCAGATTAAAAAAACGTGCTGTTTTGCTAAAATAAAGCATTTTCAGCTTTTAGATCGTTGAAATCGTTCAAATAGAACAATATTAATAAAAAAGAATAATAAAATTCGTCGTTTTTTATGCTGTTTTTAAACCCTTAAACGTTAAAAGCTCAAAACGTGCTGTTTTGCTAAAATAAACATTTTTCAAGCATTTTAATCGTTGAAATCGTTCAAATAGAAGCAATATTAATAAAAAACGAATAATAAAAATATCGTTGTTTTATGCTGTTTACGCTAAAACGCAGATTTTAAAACTCAAAAACGTGCTTTTTTGCTAAAATAAGCATTTCAAAGCATTTTAGATCGTTGAGATCGTTTAAATAAAGCAATATTAATAAAAACGAATAATAAAAATTCGTCATTTTATGCTGTTTACGCGTTAAAAACGCAGATTAAAGCTCAAAACGTGCTGTTTTGCTAAAATAAGCATTTTCAAAACTTTTAGATCGTTGAGATCGTTCAAATAGACGCAAAATTAATAAAAACGAATAATAAAAATTTCTCGTTTTTATGCTGTTTTACGCGTTAAAACGCAGAATAAAACTCAAAAGGGTTTTTTTCTAAAAAAGCATTTTCAAAACATTTTTAGATCGTTGAAATCGTTCAAATAACAATATTAATAAAAACGAATAATAAAAATCGTTTTATGCTGTTTTTACGGTTAAAACCAGATTAAAATCAAAACGTGCTGTTTTTTCTAAAATAAGCATTTTTTAAGCATTTTTGAAACGTTGAAATCGTTCAAATAGACGCAATATTAATAAAAACGAATAATAAAAATTTCGTTTTTAACTGTTTTACGCGTTAAACGCAGATTAAAGCTCAAAACGTGCTGTTTTGCAAAATAAGCATTTTTAAACATTTTACATCGTTGAAATCGTTCAAATAAAACAATAATTAAAAAAAGAAAAATAAAAAAAATTTGTCGTTTTTTTGCTGTTTTACGCGTTAAAACGCGTTAAAACCCAAAAAGTGCTGTTTTGCAAAATCATTTTCAAAAGCATTTTAGATCGGTTTTGTTCAAATAGGAATATTAAAACGAATAATAAAAATTCGTCGTTTTATGCTGTTTTCGCGGTTAAAAAGCAGATTTAAAAGGGGTTTTTTAAAAAACATTTTGCTGTTT
>NW_027049822.1:0-3879 GCF_025399875.1 Dalotia coriaria
TGGGGGTTTTATTATTGTTTTATTAATATTGCTTTTATTTGAACGTTTCAACGATCTAAAAACTTGAAAATGCTTTTTTTGCAAAACAGCAATTTATGAGCTTTAATCTGCGTTTTAACGCGTAAAAAAACATAAAACGACAATTTTTATTATTCGTTTTTATTAATATTCGTCTTTTGAACGATTTCAACGATCGAAAATGTTGAAAATCTTATTTTTTGCAAAACAGCGGGTTTTGTTTTAATCTTGAAATCGTTAAATAAACTATTTAAAAAAACTTAAAATTCCCTTTTTTTGTTTAAACCAGATTTAAAAAAATGCTGTTTTTCAAAAAACATTTCCTGTTAAAATAAAAAAAAATTAAAAAACGTATTTTATGCTGTTTTTTCGCCCAAAACGAATTAAAACCCTGCTGTTTTTAAAAAAAGCATTTTCCAAAAAAATGTTTAAAACACAATATTAAAAAAACGAATAATAAAAAACGTCTTTTTGCTGTTTTACGCGTTAAAACCCAAAAAAATCAAAAAACTTTTTTAAAATAAGCATTTCCAGCATTTTTAGATCGTTAAATCGTTCAAATGAAGTAATATTAAAAAAAACAATAAAAAATTTCGTCGTTTTTTATGCGTTTTAACGCGGTAAACGCAATTAAAGCTAAAACGTGCTTTGTTTTGCTTAAAATAAGCATTTTCAAGCATTTTAGATCGTGAAATCGTTGAATAAGCTAATAAAAAAGAATATCCCTCCGCATGCTGTTTTACCGTAAACGCAGATTAAAGCTCAAAACGTGCTGTTTGCTAAAATAACATTTTCAAACATTTTAGTCGTTAAATCGTTCAAAAAACAATATTAATAAAAAAGAATAATAAAATTGTCGTTTTACGTTTACGCGTAAAACGCAATAACTAAAACTGCTGTTTTTAAAATAAGCATTTTCAAGCATTTTAATGTTGAAATCGTTCAAATAAAGCGTAATAATAAAAACGAATAATAAAAATTCGTGTTTATGCTGGTTTACGCGTTAAAACGCAGATTTAAAACTAAAACGTCCCTTTTGCTAAAATAACATTTTCAAGCATTTGTCTTGAAATCGTTCCAAAAGGGCGCAATATTAAAAAACGAAAATAAAATTCGTCGTTTTTATGCTGTTACGCGGTTAAACGCGGTTTAAGCCCAAAACTGCTGTTTGCTAAAAAGCATTTCAGCATTTTAATGTTTAAATCGTTCAAGACGCAATAAAAAAAAACGAATAATAAACGTCGTTTTATGCGTTTTACGCGAAAACCAGATAAAACTCAAACCTGCTTTTGCTAAAATAAGCATTTTCAGCATTCTGTCGTTGAAATCGTTCAAATAGACGCATTATTGAAAAACGGGAAAATAAATTTCGTCGTTTTATGCGTTTACGCGTTAAACGCAGTGCCAAAACGTGCGTTTTAAAATAAGCATTTTCAGCATTTTAGATCGTTGAAATCGTTTTAAAATTTAAGCAATATTAATAAAAAACTAATAATAAAAATTCCCTCATTTTTATGCTGTTTTACGCGTTAAAACGGATTAAAGCTCAAAACTCTGTTTTGCTAAAAAACTTTTCAAGCATTTTAGATCGTTAAAATAGTTCAAATAGACGCAAATTAATAAAAACGAATAAAAAAATTCGTCGTTTTTATGCTGTTTCACGCGTTAAAACGCAGATTAAAAACTCAAAACGTGCTGTTTTGCTAAAACAAAATTTTCAGCATTTTAGATCGTTTTAAATCGTTTAAATAGAAGCAATTTAAAAAAAAACGAATAATAAAATTGCTCGTTTTATGCTGTTTTACCCGTTAAAACGCAGATTAAAGCTCAAAACGGGTGTTTTGCTAAAATAAGCATTTTCAAACATTTTTAGATCGTTGAAATCGTTCAAATAGAAGCAATATTAATTTATTAAAAAACGAATAAAAAAAATTCGTCGTTTTTTTGCTGTTTACGCTAAAACGCAGATTAAAGCTCAAAACGGCTATTTTGTAAAATAAGCATTTTCAAGCATTTTTAGATCGTTGAAATCCGTTAAATAACGCAATAAAATAAAAACGAATAATTAAAAATTTCGTCGTTTTTATGTGTTTTACCGTTAAAACGCAGAATAAACTCAAAAACGTGCTGTTTTTGCTTTTAAATAAAACATTTTCAAGCATTTTAGGGTGTTGAAATCTTAAATATAGCAATATTAATAAAACGTAATAAAAAAATTTTGTTTTATGCTTTTTACGCGTTAAACGCAGATTAAAGCCCCAAAACGGGTGTTTTGCAAAAAAAGCATTTTCAACATTTTGTTGTTGAAATCGTTAAATAGAAGCAATTTTTAATAAAAAAGAATAATAAAAAATTCGTCGTTTTTATGCTGTTTTACGCGTTAAAACGCAGATTAAAACTCAAAACGTGCTGTTTTGCTAAAAATAGCATTTTCAAGCATTTAGATCGTTTTAAACTTTAAAAAGAAGAATATTAATAAAAACGAATAATAAAAAATTCGTCGTTTTTTTTGCTGTTTTACCGTTAAAACGCAGATTAAAAGCTCAAAACGTGCTGTTTTGCTAAAATAAGCATTTTCAAAGCATTTTAGATCGTTGAAATCGTTCAAATAGAAGCAATATTAATAAAAACGAATAATAAAAATTCGTCGTTTTTATGCTGTTTTACGCGTTAAAACGCAGATTAAAGCTCAAAACGTGCTTTTTGCTAAATAAGCATTTTCAAGCATTTTAGATCGTTGAAATCTTTCAAATAGAAGCAATATTAATAAAAAACGAATAATAAAAATTCGTCGTTTTTATGCTGTTTTACGCGTTTTTTTCGCGTTAAAACGCAGAATAAAGCTCAAAACTGCTGTTTTGCAAAAAAGCATTTTCAACATTTGATCGTTGAAATCGTTAAATAGCGATTTAAAAAAAAGAATAATAAAAAATTTGCGTTTTTATGCTGTTTTACGCGTTAAAAAGCAGATTAAAGCAAAAATGCTGTTTTGCTAAAATAAGCATTTTCAAGCATTTTAGATGTTGAAATCGTTCAAATAGAAAAAATTTAAAAAAAAGAATAATAAAAAATTCGTCGTTTTATGCTGTTTTTCGCGTTAAAAGCAGATTAAAGCTCAAAAAGTGCTGTTTTTCTAAAAAAGTTTTCAAGCATTTTGATCGGGTGAAATCGTTTTAAGCGCAATATTAATAAAAAAGAATAATAAAAATTTTGTCGTTTTTTTCGTTTTACCGTTAAAACCAATTAAGCCAAAACGTTTTTTGCTAAAAAAAACATTTTCAAGCATTTTAGATCGTTGAAATCGTTCAAATAGAAGCAATATTAATAAAAACGAATAATAAAATTTTGTCGTTTTTTTTGCTTTTTTCGGTTAAAACGCAGATTAAAACTCAAAAAGTGCTGTTTTGCTAAAAAACATTTTCACATTTTAGATCTTGAAATCGTTTAAATTGAACAATATTAATAAAAACAATAATAAAAAAATTTGTCTTTTATGCTGTTTTTCGCGTTAAAACGCGATTAAAACTCAAAACGTGCTTTTTCAAAAAAACATTTTCAAACATTTTAGATCGTTAAATGTTCAAATAGACCTTAATAAAAAAATAAAAAAACCCAATTAAAAAATTAAAAAATTTTTTCGTTTTTGTTTTTTTAAAAGGGGGGGGGGGGGGCCCCCCCCCCCCCCGTTTTAAAAAAAAAAACCCTTAAAAACGCGGGAATAAAAAAAAAGCTCAAAACCGTTGCCCTTTTTTTTTTTGGCCTTTAAAAAATTAAAAAGCCAAAATTTTTTTTTTAAAAAACATTTTTAAATTTTTTCCCGTTTTGAAAAAAAAATTTTTTGTTTTAAAATAAAATTTTTTA
>NW_027049823.1:0-3876 GCF_025399875.1 Dalotia coriaria
TTTCCCAAAAATGCTTGAAAATGCTAATTTTAGCAAAACAGCACGTTTTGAGCTTTTCTGCGTTTAAGCGTAAAAAACCCCAAAAAAAGACGAAAATTTTTTTTATTCGTTTTTTAATATTGCTTTATTTGAACATTTCACGATCTAAAAAGCGAAAATGCTTTTTTTTAGCAAAAAGACGTTTTTGGGTTTTTAAACTGCTTTTTTAACGCGTAAAACGGGATAAAAAAAGACGAATTTTTATTATTCGTTTTTTTTAATATTGCGTCATTTGAACATTTCAACGATCAAAATGCTTGAAAAAGCTTATTTTGCAAAACAGCCCTTTTTAGCTTTTTAAACTGCGTTTTTTAAAGCGTAAAACAAAAATAAAACGAATTTTATTATTCGTTTTATTAATATTCTTCTATTTGAACGATTTCAACGATCTAAAATGCTTGAAAATGCTTATTTTGCAAAACAGCCCTTTTTTATTTTTTCTGCGTTTTTAAAGCGTAAACAGCATAGAAACGACCTAATTTTTTTTGTTCGTTTTTATTAATATTGCGTCTTTTGAACGATTTCAACGATCAAAAAAAGCTTTAAAATTTTATTTTAGCAAAACAGCCCTTTAGCTTTAACGCGTTTTAACGCGTAAACAGCATAAAACGACGTTTTTATTATTCGTTTTATTAATATTGCTTCTATTTGAACGATTTCAACGATCTAAAATGCTTGAAAATGCTTTTTTTAGCAAAAAGCACTTTTGAGTTTAATCTGCGTTTTAAGCGTAAAAAGCATAAAAACGACGAAATTTTTATTATTCGTTTTTTTTTAATATTGCGTCCATTTGAACGATTTCAACGTCTAAAAAGCTTGAAAATTTATTTTAGCAAAAAAGCCCCGTTTTGAGTTTTTAAACTGCGTTTTTAAAGCGTAAAAAAAACAAAAAAAAAGAAATTTTTTTATTCGTTTTTTTTAATATTGCGTCCATTTGAACGATTTCAACGATCTAAAAAGCTTTAAAATCTTATTTTAAAACAGCCCTTTTTAGCTTTTTTAAACTGCGTTTTAACGCGTAAAAAAGCATAAAAAAGACTTTTTTTATTCGTGTTTTATTAATTTGCTTTATTTGAACGATTTCAACGATCTTCTTGAAAATGCTTTTTTTAAAAAAAGCCGTTTTGAGCTTTTAAACGGTTTTCGCGTAAAAAGCATAAAAACGCGAATTTTTTTTTCGTTTTTATTAAATTGCCCATTTGAACGATTTCAACGATCTAAAATGCTTGAAAATGCTTATTTTAGCAAAACAGCACGTTTTTGAGCTTTAATCTGCGCTTTAACGCGTAAAACAGCATAAAAAACCTGACGCAGTTTTATTCGTTTTTGCCAATATTGCGTCTATTTGAACGATTTCAACGATCTTAAAATGCTTGAAAATGCTTTTATTTTAGCAAAACAGCACATTTAAGTTTATTCTGCGTTTTAACGCGTAAAACAGCAAAACGACGAAATTTTTATTATTATTCGTTTTTATTTTTATTGCGTCTATTTGAACGATTTCAACGATCTTAAAAATGCTTGAAAATGCTTATTTTAGCAAAAACAGCACGTTTTGATTTTTAATCTGCGTTTTAACGCGTAAAACAGCATAAAAACGACGAATTTTTTTTATTATTCGTTTTTTATTACGGCTGTTTCTATTTGAACGATTTCAACGATCTAAAATGCTTGAAAATGCTTATTTTAGCAAAACAGCACGTTTTGAGCATTAATCTGCGTTTAACGCGTAAAACAGCATAAAACCGACGAAATTTTATTATTCGTTTTGCCATTAATATTGCGTCCATTTGAACGATTTCAACGATCTAAAATGTGCTTGAAAGGCGTATTTTAAAACAGCACGTTTTGAGCATTAATCTGCGTTTTTAACGCGTAAAACAGCATAAAACGACGAATTTTTATTATTCGTTTTTGCCAATATTGCTTCTATTTGAACGATTTTAACGATCTAAAATACTTGAAAATACTTTTATTTTAGCAAAAACAGCACGTTTTGAGCTTTAATCTGCGTTTTAACGCGTAAAACAGCATAAAAACGACGAATTTTTTTATTATTCGTTTTTTTATATTGCTTCTATTTGAACGATTTCAACGATCTAAAATGCTTGAAAATGCTTATTTTAGCAAAACAGCACGTTTTGAGCTTTAATCTGCGTTTTAACGCGTAAAACAGCATAAAAACGACGAAATTTTTATTATTCGTTTTTATTATTGCGTCTATTTGAACGATTTCAACGATCTAAAATGCTTGAAAAATGCTTATTTTAGCAAAACAGCACGTTTTGAGCTTTAATCTGCGTTTTAACGCGTAAAAAACTTATAAAAACGAGAATTTTTTTATTCGTTTTTATTAATATTGCTTCTATTTGAACGATTTCAACGATCTAAAATGCTTGAAAATGCTTATTTTAGCAAAACAGCACGTTTTGAGCTTTTATTGCGTTTTAACGCGTAAAACAGCATAAAACGACGAAATTTTTATTCGTTTTTATTTGCGTCCATTTGAACGATTTCAACGATCTAAAATGCTTGAAAATGCTTATTTTGCAAAACAGCACGTTTTGAGCTTTAATCTGCGTTTTAACGCGTAAAACAGCATAAAACGACTGAAATTTTTATTATTCGTTTATTATATTGCGTCCATTTGAACGATTTCAACGATCTTAAAATGCTTGAAAATGCTTATTTTTAGTAAAACAGCACGTTTTGATTTTAATCTGCGTTTTAACGCGTAAAACTTACTAAAAAAGACGAAATTTTATTATTCGTTTTTATTAATATTGCGTCATTTGAACGATTTCAACGATCTAAAATGCTTGAAAATGCTTATTTTAGCAAAACAGCACGTTTTGAGCTTTAATCTGCGTTTTAACGCGTAAAACAGCATAAAACGACGGAATTTTTTAGTTATTCGTTTTTATTATATTGCTTCTATTTGAACGATTTCAACGATCTAAAATGCTTGAAATGCTTAATTTTAGCAAAACAGCACGTTTTGAGCTTTAATCTGCGTTTTAACGCGTAAACAGCATAAACAACGAAATTTTTATTATTCGTTTTTATTAATTGCGTCTATTTGAACGATTTCAACGATCTTAAAATGCTTGAAAATGCTTATTTTAGCAAAACAGCACGTTTTGAGCTTTATTCTGCGTTTTAACGCGTAAAACCATCAAAAAGACGAAATTTTTATTATTCGTTTTTTATTTATTGCGTCTATTTGAACGATTTCAACGATCTAAAATGCTGAAAATGCTTATTTTAGCAAAACAGCACGTTTTGATTTTAATTCCCGCGTTTTAACGCGTAAAACAGCATAAAAACGACGAATTTTTATTATTCGTTTTTTATTTTATTGTCTATTTGAACGATTTCAACGATCTAAAATGCTTGAAAATGCTTATTTTAGCAAAACAGCACGTTTTTGAGCTTTTAATCTGCGCTTTAACGCGTAAAACAGCATAAAACGACGAAATTTTTATTATTCGTTTTTATTAATATTGCGTCTATTTGAACGATTTCAACGATCTAAAATGCTTGAAATGCTTATTTTAGCAAAACAGCACATTTTGCTTTATTCTGCGTTTTAACGCGTAAAACAGCATAAAAACGACGAAATTTTTATTAATCGTTTTTATTTTATTGGCGTCTATTTGAACGATTTCAACGATCTAAAATGCTTGAAAATGCTTATTTTAGCAAAACAGCACGTTTTGAGCTTTAATCTGCGTTTAACGCGTAAAACGCTATAAAACGACGAATTTTTATTAATTCGTTTTTTTTAATTTGCTTCTATTTGAACGATTTCAAACATCTAAAATGCTTGAAAAAATG
>NW_027049824.1:0-3872 GCF_025399875.1 Dalotia coriaria
TAAAAGCTAAAAAGTGCTGTTTTGCTAAAAAAAGCATTTTCAAGCATTTTTTGATCGTTGAAATCGTTCAAAAAGACGCAATAAAAAAAAAAAACGAATAATAAAAATTTCGTCGTTTTATGCTGTTTTTCGCGTTAAAACGCAGAATAAAAAATCAAAAAGTGCTGTTTTACAAAATAAGCATTTTCAAACATTTTAAATCATTGAAATCTTTTTAGACGCAATAATAAAAAAAAGAATAAAAAAATTTTGTCGTTTTTTCTTTTTTTTCGCGTTAAAAAGCAGATTAAAACTCAAAACGTGCTGTTTTGCTAAAAAAAGCATTTTTAAGCATTTTTGATCGTTGAAATGTTTAAATAAAAATATTAATAAAAAAGAATAATAAAAAAATTTGTCATTTTAAGCTGTTTTTCGCGTTAAAAAGCAGATTAAACTCAAAACGTGCTGTTTTGCTAAAATAAAACATTTTCAAGCATTTTAGATCGTTGAAATCGTTCAAATAGGCTATTAATAAAAACGAATAATAAAAATTCGTCGTTTTTTTGCTGTTTTACCCTTAAAAAGCAGATTGCTCAAAACGTGCCTTTTTCATTTTCAAGCATTTTAGATCGTTGAAATCGTTCGAATAGCCAAATTTAAAAAAAACGAATAATAAAAAAATTTTGTCGTTTTTTTTCTCTTTTTCGCGTTAAAACGCAGATTAAACTCAAAACGTGCTGTTTTGCAAAATAAGCATTTTCAAGCATTTTAGATCGTTGAAATCGTTAAATAACGCAATATTAATAAAAAAGAATAATAAAATTTCGTTGTTTTATGCTGTTTGCGTTAAAACGCTGATTAAAGCCAAAACGTGCTGTTTTGCTAAAAAAAGCATTTTCAACATTTTAATCGTTGTCGTTCCAAAAAAATATTAATAAAAACGAATAATAAAAAATTCGTCGTTTTTTTTCTTTTACGCGTTAAAACGCAGATTAAACTCAAAACGTGCTGTTTTGCTAAAATAAAGCATTTTTAACATTTTGATCTTGAAATCGTTCCAAAAAGAACAAATTTAAAAAAAAAATAATAAAATTTCGTCGTTTTATGCTGTTTTGCGAAAACGCAGATTAAAAAATCAAAACTGCTGTTTTTTTAAAATAAGCATTTTCAAACATTTTAGATCGTTAAATCGTTCAAATAGACGCAATATTAATAAAAAAGAATAAAAAAATTTCGTCGTTTTTTTGCTGTTTTCGCGTTAAAACGCAGTTAAACTCAAAAAGTGCTGTTTTTTCTAAAATAAAAAAATTTTTAAACATTTTTTTGATCGTTGAAATCGTTTGAACAAAAAATAAAAAAGAATAAAAAAAATTCGTCGTTTTTTATGCTGTTTTTTAACGTTAAAACGCAGATTAAACTCAAAACGTTATTTTGCTAAAATAAGCATTTTTAAACATTTTAGATCGTTGAAAACTTCAAATAGACGCAATATTAATAAAAACGAATAATAAAATTTCGTCGTTTTTTTTGCTGTTTTTCGCGTTAAAACGCAGAATAAAAACTCAAAACGGGTGTTTTGCTAAAATAAATTTTCAAACATTTTTTGATCGTTGAAATCGTTTTTAAATAAACTATTAATAAAAACGAATAATAAAAATTGTCGTTTTTTTTGCTGTTTTACGCGTTAAAACGCGATTAAAAAAAACAGGCTGTTTTGCTAAAATAACATTTTTAACATTTTTTGATCGGAAATCGTTTAAAAAGGCAATAATTTAAAAAAAACGAATAATAAAAAAATTTGTCATTTTTGCTTTTCGCGTTAAAACGCAGATTAAACTCAAAAAAGGCTGTTTTGCTAAAAAAACATTTTTTAAACATTTTGATCGGAAAACGTTCAAATAACGCAATATTAATAAAAAAAGAATAATAAAAATTCGTGTTTTTTTGCTGTTTTCCGCGTTAAAACGCGTTAAAGCTCAAAAATTGTTTTGCTAAAATGCATTTTTTAAGCATTTTGAAACGTTAAATCGTTCAAATAGACGCAATAAAAAAAAAAAACGAATAATAAAAATTTCGTCGTTTTTTTTCGCCGTTAAAACGCAGAATATAGCTCAAAACGTGCTGTTTTTTTAAAATAAGCATTTTCAAGCATTTTAGATCGTTGAAATCGTTCAAATAGAACAATTTTAAAAAAACGGGAAAAATAAAAATTCGTCATTTTAAAGCTGTTTTTACGCGTTAAAACGCGATTAAATCTAAACGTGCTGTTTTGCTTAAAGCAAAACATTTTCAAGCATTTTAGATCGTTGAAATGTTCAAATAGACGCAATATTAATAAAAACGAATAATAAAAATTCGTCGTTTTTTATGCTGTTTTACGCGTTAAAACGCAGATTAAAAACTCAAAACGTGCTGTTTTGCAAATAAGCATTTTCAAGCCTTTTAGATCGTTGAAATCGTTCAAATAGACGCAATAAAAATAAAAACGAATAATAAAAATTTCGTCGTTTTTATGCTGTTTTACGCGTTAAAACGCAGAATAAAGCTCAAAACGTGCTGTTTTGCTAAAATAAAACATTTTCAAGCATTTTGATCGTTGAAATCGTTCAAATAGACGCAATATTAATAAAAACGAATAATAAAAATTTTGTCGTTTTATGCTGTTTTACGCGTAAAACGCAGATTAAACTCAAAACGTGCTGTTTTGCTAAAATAATCATTTTCAAGCATTTTAGATCGTTGAAATCGTTTTAAATAGACGCAATATTAATAAAAAAAGAAAAATAAAAATTTCGTCGTTTTTTATGCTGTTTTACGCGTTAAAACGCAGATTAAAACTCAAAACGTGCTGTTTTGCTAAAATAAGCATTTTCAAGCATTTTAGATCGTTGAAATCGTTCAAATGAAGCAATATTAATAAAAACGAATAATAAAAATTTCGTCGTTTTTATGCTGTTTACGCGTTCAAACCAGATTAAAGCTCAAAACGTGCTGTTTTGCTAAAATAAGCATTTTCAAAACATTTTAGATCGTTAAATCGTTTAAAAGTAATATTAATAAAACGAATAATAAAAATTCGTCATTTTTATGCTGTTTACGCGTTAAAACGCAGATTAAAGCTCAAAACGTGCTGTTTTGCTAAAATAAGCATTTTCCCCATTTTAGATCTTTGAAATCGTTTCCCAAAAAGGCCCCAATATTAATAAAAACAATAATAAAAAAATTTGTGGGTTTTTTGATGTTTTCGCGTTAAAAACGCAGATTAAAAATAAAACTTTGTTTTGCTAAAAAAAGCATTTTCAAGCATTTTAGATCGTTGAAATCGTTCAAATAGACGCAATAAAAAAAAAAAAATAAAATTTTTGTTTTTTATGCTGTTTTAAAGCTTTTAAAAAGCCCGAATAAAAACTCAAAACGGGTGTTTTTTCTTAAAAAAAAAGCATTTTCAAGCATTTTAGATCGTTGGGAAATCGTTCCCAAAAAGACGCAATATTAATAAAAAAAATAATAAAAATTTTTTTCGTTTTTGCTTTTTTCGCGTAAAAAACAGATTAAAACTCAAAACGTGCTGTTTTGCTAAAAAAAAAGCATTTTCAAGCATTTTTAGATCGTTGAAATCGTTCCCCAAAAAGAAACAATAATTTAAAAAAACGAAAATAAAAAAATTTCGTCGTTTTTAAAGCTGTTTTTTTCGCGTTAAAAAGCGTTAAAAGGGGCAAAACGTTTTTTTTTAAAAAAAACTTTTCAAGCATTTTAGATCGTTGAAATCGTTTTTGGGAAAAAAATAAAAAAGAATAATAAAAAAAATTTCATTTTTATGCTGTTTTACGCGTTAAAAAACAGATTTAAAAGGGGTTTTTTAAAAAACGTTTTTAACCAAAATTTTGGGGTTT
>NW_027049825.1:0-3864 GCF_025399875.1 Dalotia coriaria
TCTAAAATGCTTGAAAATGCATTTTAGCAAAACAGCACGTTTTGAGCTTTAATCTGCGTTTTAACGCGTAAACAATAAAAAAGACGATTTTTTTTTATTCGTTTTTATTAATATTTGCTTCTATTTAAACGATTTCAACGATCTAAAATGCTTAAAATGCTTATTTTAGCAAAAAAGCACGTTTTTAGCTTTAATCAGCGTTTTAACGCGTAAAACAGCAGAAAAAAGACGAATTATTCGTTTTTTTTAATATTGCTTCTATTTGAACGATTTCAACGATCTAAAATGCTTGAAAATGCTTATTTTAGCAAAACAGCACGTTTTGACCTTTAATCTGCGTTTTAACGCGTAAAACAACATAAAAAAGATGAATTTTTATTATTCGTTATTTATTAATATTGCGTCTATTTGAACGATTTGAACGATCTAAAATGCGAAAATGCTTATTTTAGCAAAACAGCACGTTTTTAGCTTTAATCAGCGTTTAACGCGTAAAACAGCATAAAAAGCAGAAATTTTATTATTCGTTTTTTATTAATATTGCGTCTATTTGAACGATTTCAACGATCTAAAATGCTTGAAAATGCTTATTTTAGCAAAACAGCACGTTTTTAGCTTTAATCTGCGTTTTAACGCGTAAAACAGCATAAAACGACGAAATTTTATTATTCGTTTTTATTATATTGCGTCTATTTGAACGTTTTAACGATCAAAATGCTTGAAAATGCTTATTTTAGCAAAACAGCACGTTTTGAGCTTTAATCGCGTTTTTAAAGCGTAAAACAGCATAAAAACGACGAATTTTTATTATTCGTTTTTATTAATATTGCTTTTATTTGAACATTTCAACGATCTAAAATGCTTGAAAATGCTTATTTTAGAAAAAAGCACGTTTTGAGCTTTAATCTGCGTTTTAACGCGTAAAAGCAACATAAAAAAGACGAATTTTTATTATTCGTTTTTATCAATATTGCTTCTATTTGAACGATTTCAACGATCTAAAATGATTGAAAATGCTTATTTTAGCAAAACAGCACGTTTGAGCTTTATTCTGCGTTTTAACCCTAAAAAAACATAAAAAAGACGAAATTTTTATTATTCGTTTTTTATTAATATTGCGTCTATTTGAACGATTTTAACGATCTAAAATGCTTGAAAATGCTTATTTTAGCAAAACAGCACGTTTGAGCTTTAATCTGCGTTTTAACGCGTAAAAGCGCATAAAACGACGAATTTATTATTCGTTTTTATTAATATTGCGTCTATTTGAACGATTTCAACGATCCCAAAATGCTTGAAAATGCTTATTTTTAGCAAAACAGCACGTTTTGAGCATTAATCAGCGTTTTTTAAAGCGTAAAACAGCATAAAACGACGAAATTTTTATTATTCGTTTTTATTAATATTGCGTCTTTGAACGATTTCCCCGATCAAAAATGCTTGAAAAACTTATTTTAGCAAAACAGCACGTTTTTAGCTTTAATCTGCGTTTTTACGCGTAAAACAACATAAAACGACGAATTTTTTTTTATTCGATTAATTTGCGTCTTTTAACGTTTCCCAAAGTTAAAAAGCTTGAAAAAGCTTATTTTAGCAAAACAGCCCTTTTTAGCTTTAATCTGCGTTTTAACGCTAAAAAACATAAAAAACCCTTTTTATTATTCGTTTTTATTAATATTGCTTCTATTTGAACCCCAACGATCTAAAAAGCTTGAAAATGCTTATTTTAGCAAAACGCACGTTTTTAGCTTTAATCTGCGTTTTAACGCGTAAAAACAACTTATATAAAACGACAGATTTTTTATTATTCGTTTTTATTAATATTGCTTCTATTTAAACAGTTTCGAACGATCTAAGAGCAAAATGCTTATTTTAGCAAAACAGCACGTTTGAGCTTTTAATTCTACGTTTAACGTAAAACAACATAAAACGACGAAATTTTATTATTCGTTTTATTAATATTCTTCTATTTGAACGATTTCAACGATCTAAAATGCTTGAAAATGTATTTTAGCAAAACAGCGCGTTTGACCTTTAATCTGCGTTTAACGCGTAAAACAACATAAAACGATGAATTTTTATTATTCGTTTTTATTAATATGCGCGTCTATTTGAACAGTTTGAACGATCTAAAATGCTTGAAAATGCTTATTTTAGCAAAACAGCACGTTTTGAGCTTTTGTCAGCGTTTTTAACGCGTAAAACAGCATAAAAAGACGAAATTTTTATTAATCGTTTTTTATTAATATTGCGTCTGTTGGAACGATTTCAACGATCTAATAAAATGCTTGAAAATGCTTATTTTAGGTAAAACAGCACGTTTTGAAGGCTTTAATCTGCGTTTTAACGCGTAAAACGCTTATAAAACGACGAAATTTTTATTATTCGTTTTTTATTAATATTGCGTCTATTTGAACGATTTCAACGATCTAAAATGCCCAGAAATGCTTATTTTAGCAAACAGCACGTTTTGAGCTTTAATCTGCGTTTTAACGCGTAAACAACGCATAAAAGAAACGACAGATTTTTATTATTCGTTTTATTAATGTGCTTTATTTGAACGATTTCAACGATCACAAAATGCTTGAAAATGCTTATTTAGCAAAACAGCACGTTTTGAGCTTTTAATCTGCGTTTTAACGCGTAAAACAACATAAAACGACAGATTTTTTGTTATTCGTTTTATCAATGTGCTTCTATTTGAACGATTTCAACGATCTAAAATGCTTAGAAAATGCTTATTTTAGCAAAACAGCACGTTTTGAGCTTTATTCTGCGTTTTAACGCGTAAAACAGCATAAAAACGACCAAATTTTTTTATTCGTTTTTTATTAATATTTGCGTCTTTTGAACGATTTCAACGATCTAAAATGCGTCTTATTTTAGAAAAAAGCCCTTTTTTAGCTTTAATCTGCGTTTTTTCGCGTAAAACAGCCAAAAAAAGACGAATTTTTATTATTCGTTTTTTTTTTAAAATTTTCGTCTTTTGAACGTTTTAACGATCTAAAATGCTTGAAAAACCCTTTTTTTAGCAAAACAGCACGTTTTGAGCTTTAATCAGCGTTTTTTAAAGCGTAAAACAACATAAAAACGGCAAAATTTTTTTTTTCGTTTTTTTTTAATATTGCGTCTATTTGAACGATTTCAACGTCAAAATGCTTGAAAAAGCTTATTTTAGCAAAACAGCACGTTTTTTAGCTTTAATCTGCGTTTTTACGCGTAAAACAACATGAAAACGACGAATTTTTTTTTTATTCGTTTTTTTTTATTAATATTGCTTCTATTTGGAAAGATTTCAACGATCCAAAAAAGCGAAAATGCTTATTTTAGCAAAACAGCACGTTTTGAGCTTTAATCTGCGTTTTTTAAAGCGTAAAACAGCATAAAACGGCGAAATTTTTATTTTTCGTTTTTTTTTTTAATTTGCCCTCTTTTGAACGATTTCAACGATCTAAAATGCTTGAAAATGCTTATTTTTTGCAAAACAGCACGTTTTGAGCTTTTTAAACGCGTTTTTTAAAGCGTAAAAAAAACATAAAAACGACGAATTTTTTTTTATTCGTTTTTTTTAATATTGGGGTCTTTTGAACGATTTCAACGAAAAAAAATGCTTGAAAATTTATTTTTGCCAAAACAGCACGTTTGAGCTTTAATCTCGTTTTAACCCTAAAACAGCATAAAAAAAGCAGATTTTTTTTATTCGTTTTTTTAAAATTGCTTCTATTTTTAACGATTTCAACGATCTAAAATGCTTGAAAATGCTTTTTTTGGCAGCCCTTTTTCGCTTTATTCTACGTTTTTAAAGCGTTAAAAGGCAAACCATTTTAAAACAAACGAAAATTTTTTTTGGTTTATTCGTTTTTT
>NW_027049826.1:0-3863 GCF_025399875.1 Dalotia coriaria
ACGTTTTTTTTTTTTGAGTCTATTTGAACGATTTCAACGATCAAAATGCTTGAAAATGCTTATTTAACAAAACAGCCGTTTGAGCTTTAATCTGCGTTTTAACGCGTAAAGACAGCATAAAACGACGATTTTTATTATTCGTTTTATTAATATGCTTCTATTTAACGATTTCAACGATCTAAAATGCTTGAAAATGCTTATTTTAGCAAAACAGCACGTTTTGAGGCTTTAATCTGCGTTTTAACGCGTAAAACAGCATAAAACGCAGAATTTTTATTATTCGTTTTTATTAATATTGCGTCTATTTGAACGATTTCAACGGTCTAAAATGCTTGAAATGATTATTTTAGCAAAACAGCACGTTTTGAGCTTTAATCTGCGTTTAACGCGTAAAACAGCTAAAACGACGAATTTTTTTATTATTCGTTTTTTTATTAATATTGCGTCTATTTGAACATTTCAACGATCTAAAATGCTTGAAAATGCTTATTTTAGCAAAACAGCCGTTTTGAGCTTTAATCTGCGTTTTAACGCGTAAAACAGCAAAAATGACGAATTTTTATTATTCGTTTTTTTTATATATTGCTTCTATTTAAACGATTTCAACGATCAAAATGCTTGAAAATGCTTATTTTAGCAAAACAGCACGTTTTGAGCTTTAATCTGCGTTTTAACGCGTAAAACAGCATAAAACGACGAATTTTTTATTATTCGTTGTTTATTAATATTACTTCTATTTGAAGATTTCAACGATCAAAATGCTTGAAAGTGCTTTTTTAGCAAACAGCACGTTTTTTTAGCTATCTGCGTTTAACGCGTAAAACAGCATAAAACGACAGAATTTTTATTATTCGTTTTTATTAATATTGCGTATATTTGAACGATTTCAACGATCTAAAATGCTTGAAAATGCTTATTTTAGCAAAACAGCACGTTTTGAGCTTTTAATACTGCGTTTTTAACGCGTAAAACAGCATAAAACGACGAATTTTTTATTATTCGTTTTCATTAATACTGCTTCTATTTGAACGATTTCAACGATCTAAAATGCTTGAAAATGCAGTTTAGCAAAACAGCACGTTTTGAGCTTTAATCTGCTAACGCGTAAAACGCCAAAACGACGAATTTTTTATTATTCGTTTTTAAAAACGCTCTTTGAACGTTTACGCGTTAAAAAGCTAAAATGCAAATTTTGAAAAACCCTTTTATTTAATTGCTTTTTAACGCTTTAAAAGATAAAAGCGAATTTTTTTTTGAAAAATTAGCCTTTTGAACTTTAACGTTTTAAAGCGAAAACTTAAAACAACAGAAAACGTTTTATTTATTTGCGCGTTTTTAACGTTTAACGCAAAAAGTTAAAATTTTTTTTTAAAAGCCCTTTATTTAACGTTTTAACGCTAAAAAGCAAAACGCATTTTTAAAACAACCCTTTTTATTTTTTAAATTTTCGTTTAACGCTAAAAAGCTTTAAAATTTACTAATTTTTAACCGTTTTGTTTTAATCGCATTTTAACGTAAAAAACTAAAAGCGAAAATTTATTTTTGAAAATTTTTTTAGCGCAATTTGCGTTTACGCGCAAAACCTAAAACGCAAAATTTTTAAAAAATTTTGTTTTATTGCGTTGGTAAAAATTCAACGACAAAATTTAAAATTCTTTTTTAAAAAACGTTTATTTAACCCTTTAACGTAAAAGGGAAAAAGCATTTTAGTTCGTTTTATTTATTCTCTTTGAACATTTAACGATCAAAATGCTTGAATGTTTTTTAAAACCGTTTGATTTAACGGTTTACGCTAAAAGCTAAAAGACATTTTTAAAACCCTTTTTTAATTTATTTTTTGCTTTACCGAAAAAGCTTAAAAGCGTTTTTAAAACGGTTTTTTTGCTTTAATTGCGTTTTTAAACCCTAAAAACTTAAAATGCAAATTTTAACGTTTTTTTAAGCTTTTATTTCGTTTAAAGGTAAAACTTAAAAAGACAAATTTAAAAACCCTTTTTAAAGGGTTAAATTTTCGTTTTAACGCGTAAAACAACATAAAAAAACGGTTTAAATTTTTCGGTTTTTTTAATATTGCTTCTATTTGAACGATTTCCCCGATCTAAAATGCCCTCTTTTTTAAGCAAAACAGCACGTTTTTAGGGTTTAATCGGTTTTTAACCCTAAACAGCATAAAAAAGACGAATTTTTTTTTTTCGTTTTTTTTTTAAATTTTCGTCTATTTAAAAAGATTTCAATGATCTAAAATGGGGAAAAGGCCCTTTTTTTAAAAAAAGCATTTTGGGGGCTTTAATCCCCGAAATTTTAAAGCGTAAAAAAGGCATAAAAAAGACAATTTTTTATTATTCGTTTTTTTTAATATTCTTCCCATTTGAACGATTTCAACGATCTAAAATGCTTGAAACTTATTTTTGCAAAACAGCACGTTTTTTGGGGTTTTTAAATTACGTTTTAACGCGTAAAACGCATAAAACGGCGAATTTTTATTATTCGTTTTTTTTTTTCAATATTGCATTTTTTGAACAGGGTTTAGCGATTTAAAATTCTTGGGAAAAAACTTATTTTAGCAAAACAGCACGTTTTGAGCTTTAATCTGCGTTTTAACGCGTAAAACAGCATAAAACGACGAAATTTTTTTTTATTCGTTTTTTTTAAATTTTTGCGTCTATTTGAACGATTTCAAGTCTAAAAGCCGGGGAAAAGTTTTTTTTTAAACAAAACAGCACGTTTTGGGGGGCTTTATTCCTTTCGTTTTTTCGGCCGGGGAAAAAATAAAACGACGAAAATTTTTTTTTATTCGTTTTTTAATTTTTGCGTCTATTTGAACGATTTCAACGTTTTAAAATGCTTGAAAATGCTTATTTTAGCAAAACAGCCCTTTTGGGGCTTTAATCTGCGTTTAACACGTAAAAACAGCATAAAACGACCAATTTTTTTTTACTCCCTTTTTTTTAAATTCTTCTATTTGAACGATTTCAACGATCTAAAATGGGGAAAATGCTTATTTTAGCCGCACGTTTGGGGCTTTAATTTCGTTTTAACCCTAAAACAAAAAAAGGGATTGAAATTTTTATTATTCGTTTTTTAAAAATTCTATTTGAACGGTTTTTTCGATCCTTCTTGAAAATGCCCTTTTTTAAACAAAAAAACGGGAGAGCTTTAATCGGTTTTTAAAGCGTAAAAAAAGCATAAAAAACAAAAATTTTTTTATTCGTTTTTTTTTAATATTGGGGTCTTTTGGGCGTTTCCGATCTAAAATTGCGAAAATTTCTTTTTTGCAAAACGGGACGTTTTTGGGGGGGTTTAAATTTCGTTTTTGAAAAAAGGGGCCAAAAGCGAAATTTTTATTTTCGGGTTTTTTTTTTAAAAAGCGTCCCTTTTTAACGGAAATTTTAAAGATCTAAAATGCTTGAAAATGCTTTTTTGAAAAAAACCGTTTGGGCTTTAAATTTCGGTTTTTTAACCCTAAAACGATAAAAAAGGCGGTTTTTTTTTATTTGTTTTTTTTAATATTTTCTTTTTTGAACGTTTAAGTAAAAAGCTTGAAAATGCATTTTAGCAAAACAGCACGTTTTGAGGGGCCAATTTCGTTTTTTACGCGTAAAACAGCTTTTAAAAAGGCAAAAATTTTTATTATTCGTTTTTTAAAAATTGCGTTATTTTTAACGGGGTTTTAACGATCTAAAATGTGGGAAAACGCGGCCCCCGGGGGCGCCCTTTTGGGGTTTAAAACGTTTTTAACGCGGGAAACAACATAAAAAACGAATTTTTTTATTTTCCCTTTTTTTTATTTGCTTCTATTTTTAACTTTGGGGTTTTTTTTTTAAAATTGCTTTTTTTTTAACCCAAAAAAGCACGTTTTGACT
>NW_027049827.1:0-3862 GCF_025399875.1 Dalotia coriaria
AAAACCCCTTTAGTTTTAACGCGTTTAACGTAAAGCATAAAACGATGAATTTTTTATTATTCGTTTTTATTTTATTGCGTCTATTTGAACATTTCAACGATTTAAAATGCTTGAAAATGCTTATTTTAGCAAAAAAGCACGTTTGAGCGTTAATCTGCGTTTTAACGCGTAAAAGCAATAAAACGACGAATTTTTTTTATTCGTTTTTTAAATTTTTTGCTTCTATTTGAACGATTTCCGATCTAAAATGCTTGAAAATGCTATTTTAGCAAAACAGCACGTTTTGAGTTTTTTGCGTTTTAACGCGTAAAACAGCATAAAAACGACGGATTTTTATTATTCGTTTTTTATTAATAACGAATTTGAACGATTTCAACGATCTAAAATGCTTGAAAATGCTTATTTTAGCAAAAATTACATGTTTTGAGCTTTAATCTGCGTTTTAACGCGTAAAACAGCATAAAATGAAATTTTCATTATTCGTTTTTATTAATATTGCTTCTATTTAAACGATTTCAAGATCTAAAATGCTTTGAAAATGCTTATTTTAGCAAAACAGCACGTTTTGAGCTTTAATCTGCGTTTTAACGCGAAAACAGCAAAAACGAGAAATTTTATTATTCGTTTTTATTTTTGCGTCTATTTGAACGATTCCAACGATCTAAAAATGCTTGAAAATGTTATTTTGAAAAACAGCACGTTTTGAGCTTTAACTGCGTTTTAACGCGTAAAACAGCATAAAACGACGAATTTTTTATTATTCGTTTTTATTAATATTGCTTCTATTTGAACGGGTTTCAAGATCTAAAATGCTTGAAAATGCTTATTTGCAAAAAAAGCACGTTTTGCTTTATTCTGCGTTTTAACGCGTTAAAAGCATAAAAACGACGAAATTTTTATTATCGTTTTTTTTAATATTGCGTCTATTTGAACGATTTCAACGATCTAAAAAAGCTTGAAAAAAGCTTTATTTTAGCAAAAAAGCACGTTTTGAGCTTTAATCTGCGTTTTAACGCGTAAAACAGCATAAAACGACGAAATTTTTTATTTCGTTTTTATTAATATTGGTTATTTGAACGATTTCAACGATCTAAAATGCTTGAAAATGCTTATTTTAGCAAAACAGCACGTTTTGAGCTTTAATCTGCGTTTTAACGCGTAAAACAGCATAAAAACGACGAAATTTTTTATTATTCGTTTTTATTAATATTGCGTCTATTTGAACGATTTCAACGATCTAAAATGCTTGAAAATGCTTATTTTAGCAAAACAGCACGTTTTGAGTTTTATTCTGCGTTTTAACGCGTAAAACAGCATAAAAACGACGAAATTTTTATTATTCGTTTTATTTTATTGCGTCTATTTGAACGATTTCAACGATCTAAAATGCTTGAAAATGCTTATTTTAGCAAAACAGCACGTTTTGAGCTTTAATCTGCGTTTTAACGCGTAAAACAGCATAAAAACGACAAAATTTTATTATTCGTTTTCTATTAATATTGCGTCTATTTGAACGATTTCAACGATCTAAAATGCTTGAAAATGCTTATTTTAGCAAAACAGCACGTTTTGAGCTTTAATCTGCGTTTTAACGCGTAAAAACAGCATAAAACGACGAATTTTTATTATTCGTTTTTATTAATATTGCGTCCATTTGAACGATTTCAACGATCTAAAATGCTTGAAAATGCTTATTTTAGCAAAACAACACGTTTTGAGTTTTAATCTGCGTTTTAACGGTAAACAGCATAAAAACGACGAATTTTTATTATTCGTTTTATTAATATTGCTTCTATTTGAACGATTTTAACGATCTAAAATGCTTGAAAATGCTTATTTTAGCAAAACAGCACGTTTTGAGTTTTATTCTGCGTTTTAACGCGTAAAACAGCATAAAAACGACGAAATTTTTATTATTCGTTTTTATTAATATTGCGTCTATTTGAGCGATTTCAACGATCTAAAAAAGCTTGAAAATGCTTTTTTTTAGCAAAAAAGCCGTTTTGAGCTTTTCGTTTTAAAGGAAAAAGCATTTAAAAAGACGAATTTTTTTTTATTCGTTTTTTTTTAATATTGCAACTATTTGAACGATTTCAACGATCTAAAAAAGCTTTAAAATGCTTTTTTAGCAAAAAAAGCACGTTTGAGCTTTAATCAGCGTTTTAACGCGTAAAACCCCATAAAAAAGACGAAATTTTTTTTATTCGTTTTTTAAATTTAAAATTTTTTCGTCCCCTTTTTTAAAGATTTCCCCGATCCCAAAAAGCTTTAAAAAGCTTATTTTGAAAAAAGCACGTTTTTAGCTTTTAAAAACGTTTTAAGAAAAAAACATAAAACGGACGAAATTTTTATTATTCGTTTTTATTAATATTGCGTCTATTTGAACGATTTCAACGATCTAAAATGCTTGAAAATGCTTATTTTAGCAAAACAGCACATTTTGAAGCTTTTAATCTGCGTTTTAATGCGTAAAACAGCATAAAACGACGAATTTTATTATTCGTTTTTTTAATATTGCTTCTATTTGAACGATTTCAACGATCTAAAATGCTTGAAAATGATTATTTTAGCAAACAGCACGTTTGAGCTTTAATCTGCGTTTTAACGCGTAAAGCATCATAGAAACGACGAATTTTTATTATTCGTTTTTATTAATATTGCTTCTATATGAACGATTTCAACGATCTAAAATGCTTGAAAATGCTTATTTTAGCAAAACAGCACGTTTTGAGCTTTAATCTGCGTTTTAACTCGTAAAACAGCATAAAACGACGAATTTTTTTATTCGTTTTTATTAATATTGCTTCTATTGGAACGATTTAACGATCTAAAATGCTTGAAAATGCTTATTTTAGCAAAACAGCACGTTTTGAGCTTTTAATCTGCGTTTTAACGCGTAAAACAGCATAAAACGACGAATTTTTATTATTCGTTTTTATTAATATTGCTTCTATTTGAACGATTTTAACGATCTAAAATGCTTGAAAATGCTTATTTTAGCAAAACAGCACGTTTTGAGCTTTAATCTGCGTTTTAACGCGTAAAACAGCATAAAAACGACGAATTTTTATTAATCGTTTTTATTAATATTGCTTCTATTTGAACGATTTCAACGATCTAAAATGCTTGAAAATGCTTATTTTAGCAAAACAGCACGTTTGAGCTTTATTCTGCGTTTTAACGCGTAAAACAGCATAAAAACGACGAAATTTTATTATTCGTTTTTATTAATATTGCGTCTATTTGAACGATTTCAACGATCTAAAATGCTTGAAAATGCTTATTTAAGCAAAACAGCACGTTTTGGAGCTTTAATCAGCGTTTTAACGCGTAAAACAGCATAAAAACGACGAAATTTTTTATTATTCGTTTTATTAATATTGCGTCTATTTGAAACGATTTCAACGATCTAAAATGCTTGAAAATGCTTATTTTAGCAAAACAGCACGTTTTGAGCTTTAATCAGCGTTTTAACGCGTAAAACAGCATAAAACGACGAAATTTTTTTATTATTCGTTTTTATTAATATTGCGTCTATTTGAACGATTTCAACGATCTAAATGCTTGAAAATGCTTATTTTAGCAAAACAGCACATTTTGAGCTTTTAATCTGCGTTTTAATGCGTAAAACAGCATAAAACGACGAATTTTTATTATTCGTTTTTATTAATATTGCTTCTATTTGAACTGATTTTCAACGATTAAAATGCTTGAAAATGATTATTTTAGCAAAACAGCACGTTTTGAGCTTTTTAAACTGCGTTTTAACGCGTAAAGCATCATAGAAACGACGAATTTTTATTATTCGTTTTTTTTAATATTGCTTCTATATGAACGATTTCAACGTCAAAACTGAAAGTTT
>NW_027049828.1:0-3862 GCF_025399875.1 Dalotia coriaria
AAATGCTTGAAAAAGTTATTTTAGCAAAACAGCAGTTTGACTTTAATCTCGTTTTAATCAATAAAACGACTTTTTTTTTTGTTTTTATTTAAAATTCTTTTATTTGAACGATTTTACGATCACAAAATGGGGAAAATGTTATTTTAGCAAAAACGTTTGAGCTTTTAAAAACTGCTTTTAACGCGTAAAACGATCGCGAAATTTTTTTTTATTCGTTTTATTTATTGCCCTCTTTTGGATTTCAAGATCTAAAATGCTTGAAAGAAAAATTTTTTTTCAAAACAGCACGTTTGAGCTTTAATCTGCGTTTTAACCCTAAAACACATAAAACGACGAATTTTTTTTTATTCGTTTTTTTAAAATTTTCTTCTATTTGCGTTTCAACATCAAAAAGCTTGAAATGCTTATTTTAAAAAAAGCGTTTTGATTTAATCTGCGTTTTAACGCGTAAAACATAAAAACGCGAAATTTTTATTTTCGTTTTTTTTTTAATTGCGTCTATTTGAAGATTTCAACGTCTAAAATCGAAAATGTTATTTTAGCAAAACAGCACGTTTGAGCAATCTGCGTTTTAACGCGTAAAAAAGATAAAAAAGAAATTTTTTTTTTATTCGTTTTTTTAATATTGCTCTATTTGGGGCGTTTTAACGATCTAAAATGCTTGAAAATGTTATTTTAGCAAAAAAAAGCACGTTTTGAGCTTTTTAAACCGTTTTTCGCGAAAAGCAAAAAAGCGAATTTTTATTATTCGTTTTTATTAATTAAATTTCTTCTATTTGAACGATTTCACGATCTAAAATGCTTGAAAATGCATTTTAGCAAACAGCACGTTTTGAGCTTTAATCTGCGTTTTTTAAAGCGTAAAACAGCATAAAAACGACGAATTTTTATTATTCGTTTTTATTAATTGCGTCTATTTGAAACGATTTCAACGATCTAAATGCTTGAAAATGTTATTTTAGCAAAACAGCCGTTTTTGAGCTTTAATCTGCGTTTTAACGCGTAAAACAGCATAAAAAAGACAAATTTTTATTATTCGTTTTTATTAATTTTCTATTTTGAACGATTTCAACGATCTAAAATGCTTGAAATGTTATTTTAGCAAAACAGCACGTTTTGAAGCTTTTTCTGCGTTTTTTAAGCGTAAAACAGCATAAAAACGACGAATTTTTATTTATTCGTTTTTTATTAATATTGCTTTTATTTGAACGATTTCAGCGATCACAAATGCTTGAAAATGTTATTTTAGCAAAACAGCACGTTTTGAGGCTTTAATCTGCGTTTTAACGCGTAAAACAGCATAAAACGACGTTTTTTTTTTTTCGTTTTTTATTAATCGTCTATTTAACGATTTCACGATCTAAAATGCTTGAAAATGTTATTTTAGCAAAACAGCACGTTTTTGGGTTAATCTGTTTATAACGCGTAAAAAAGCTAAAAACTTTTTTATTATTCTTTTTTTATTGCCTTTTGACGTTTAACGTTTAAAGCTTGAAATGATTTTAAAAACAGCACGTTTTTAGGGTTTTATCTGCGTTTTTTTAAAGCGTAAAACAGCATAAAACGACGAAATTTTTTTATTGTTTTTTAATTAAAATATTTGCCGTTTCTTAAATTTTGGGAAAAAAAAAAAGGTTCAACGATTTTTTAAATGCTTAAAATGTTATTTTGCAAAACAAATTTAAAAAACCGGTTTTTTTTCCCCTTTTTTAAAAAGGAAAAATTTTTTTTTTTAAAAATTAAATTTTCCCTTTTTTTTAAAAACAAAATTTTTTTTAAAAAATTTTTTTTTAAAAAAAAAAAAGGGGTTTTTTTTTTTTTTAAAAAAAAAAAAATTTTTTTTTTAAAAAAATTTTTTCTTTTTTAAAAACAACCCAAAAATTTAAAAATTTTTTTTTAAAAAAAGGTTTTAAAAAAAAATTTTTTTTCGGTTTTTTTTTTAAAAAAAAAAAATTTTTTTTTTTTTTTTTTAAAAAAAAAATTTTTTGGGGGGGGTTTTTTTTTTTTTTTTAACAAAAAACTTTTGGGGTTTTTTTTTTTTGGGGAAAAAAAAAAATTTTTTTTTTAAAAAATTTTTTGGCCTTTTTTAAAAAAAAATTTTTTTTTTGGTTTTTTTTTTTTAAAAAACCCTTTTTAATTTTTTTTTTTAAAGGGAAAAAAAAAAAATTTTTTTTTTGGGGTTTTTTTTTTTTTTAAAAGGGGAAATTTTTTAAAAAAAAAGGAAAAAATTTTTTTTAAAAGGTTTTTTTTTTTTTTTTTAAGGGGAAAAAAAAAAAAATTTTTTTTTTTTTTTAAAATTTTGGAAAAGAAAGTTTTTTTAAAATTTTTTTTAAAAATTTTAAAAAAGGGTTTTTTTTTTTTTTTTTTTTCCAAAAAAAAAAAAAAATTTTTTTTTTTTTTTTTTTAAAAACCGGTTTTGGTTTAAATTTTTTTTGGGGAAAAAGGAAAAACCTTTTTTTTTTTTTTTTTTTTAAAAAAATTTAAAAAGAAAATTTTTTTTCTTTTTAAAAAAACCCCCTTTTCTTTTTGGTTTTTTTTGGTTTTAAAAACCTTTTTTAAAAAAAAAAAATTTTTTTTTTTTTAATTTTTTTTAAAAAAAATTTTTTCCAAATTTTTTTTTTTTTAATTAAAAATTTTTTTAAATTTTTTTAAAAAAAAAAAAGGGAAAAAATTTTTTTTTTTTAAAAATTTTTTTCCCAAAAAAAAACCAAGGTAAATTTTTTTTTTTTTTAAAAACCCTTTTGGTTTAACCTTTTAAAAAAAAGGGAAAAAAAAAATTTTTTTTTTTAAAAATTTTTTCCCAAAAAAAAAAACGAGAAATTTTTTTTAAAAAATTTTTTTTTTAAAAAACCCTTTTAAATTTAAACCCCGGAAAAAATTTGGGGGAAAAAAATTTTTTTTTTTAAAAATTTTTTTTTTTTTAAAAAAAAAAAAAAATTTTTTTTTTTTTTTTTTAAAATTTTTATTTTTGAACCAATTTAAAAAAAAAAAAAAAAATTTTTTTTTTTTTTTGGTTTTTTTTTTTTTTTTAAAAACCAAAAAAAAAAAATTTTTTTTTTTTTTTTTTTTTTTTTATTTTAAAATTTTTTTAAAAAAGGAAAAAAAAAAAAATTTTTTTTTTTTTAAACTTTTTTTTAAAAAAAAAAAAAAAGGGGTTTTTTTTTTTTTTTTTTTTTTTAAACCAAAAAAAAATTTAAAAAATTTTTTTTTTTTTTTTTTTTTTAAATTTTTTTTTCCCCAAAAAATTTTTAAAAATTTTTTTTAAAAAAAATTTTTTTTTTTTTTTTTTTGGGGGGAAAAAAAAAAAAATTTTTTTTAAAAAATTTTTTTTTTTTTTTGGGTTTTTTTTCGGAAAAAGTTTAAAAAACCAAATTTTTTTTAAAAAAAATTTTTTTTTTTTTTTTTTTTTAAAAAAAAAAAAAAAGGGAAAAAATTTTTTTTTTTTTTTTTGGGGGTTTTTTTTTTTCCCCAAAAAAGAAAAAAGGGTTTTTTTTTAAACCCTTTTTTTAAAAAATTTTTTTTAACAAAAAAAAAAAATTTTTTTTTTTTAAAAAAAAAATTTTGGAAAAAAAAAAAAAAAAAAACCCAAAAATTTTTTTTTTTTTCTTTTTAAACCAAAAAAAAAAAAAAATTTTTTTTTTTTTTCCCCTTTTTTTTTCCCCCAAAAAAAAACCAAAAAATTTTTTTTTCCCTTTTTTTTTGGTTTTTCCCCTTTAACGAAAAAATTTAAAAAAAAAATTTTTTTTTTTTTTTTTTTTTTTTTCCCCCCCCCCAAAAAGGGGAAAATTTTTTTAAAAAATTTTTTTTTTTTTTTTTTAAAATTAAAAAATTTAAAAATTTTTTTTTTTTTTTTTTAAATTTT
>NW_027049829.1:0-3852 GCF_025399875.1 Dalotia coriaria
AAACGCAATTAAACTCAAAACGTTGGGCAAAATAAGCATTTTAACTTTTTTTATCGTTGAAATCGTTCAAATAGAAGCTATTAAAAAAACGAAATTTTAAAAAATTCGTCGTTTTTTGCTGTTTTTCCGGGTTAAAAAGCGATTAAACTCAAAACGTTGTTTTTAAAAAATTTTAAAAATTTTGCTTTTAATCGTTAAATCGTTAAAAAACCAAAAAAAAAAAAGTTTTTCGCGTTTTAAGCGTTTTTGCAAAAAGCGTTAAAACTAAAAGGGGTTTTTGCTAAAAAAAGTTTTTAACATTTTAACGTTTTAAATTTTCCTAAAATTTTTTAAAACGAAAAAAAACTCAGTTTTTTGCAAAAGCAATTAAAAATTTTAAAAAATGGTTTTTCAAAAAAGCATTTTAAATTTTTAACGTTAAATCGTTTTAAAAAAAATTTTTTTAAAAAAAGAATAAAAAAACGTGTTTTTGCTTTTTACCGAAAGCAGGAAATTTAAAATAAAACTGTTTTTGCAAAAAAAAAGTTTTAAGCTTTTAGCGTTAAACGTTAAATAAAACTTTTTCAAAATAAAAAATTCCTTTTTTAACTTTTGGTTAAAAACCCGTTTAAAACCCAAAAATTTTTTTTCTAAAATGCTTTTAAGTTTTTGCGTTAAAACCCTTTTAAAGGGGGCCCAATTTTTAAAAAAAATTAAATTTTTGTCGTTTTTAAAAGTTTTACGCTTAAAAAAACAAAAAAAATTTTTGTTTTTTCTTAAAACTTTTTAAAAAAGACTTAAAGTTTTTAAAAGAGCTTTTAAAAAATAAAAAAATTCGCGTTTTTTTGTGTTTTCGTTAAAAGCAAATTAAAACTAAAATTTTTTTTTGTAAAATAAACTTTTGCATTTTAAAATCAAATCGTTTTTAAATAAGAAATTTAAAAAAGGGGAATTTAAAAAAAATTTCGGGTTTTTTTTTTTCGCGTTTAAAAACGTTAAAATAAAACGGGGTTTTGCTTTTTAAAAAACATTTTAAGCATTTTAACTTAAATCGTTAAATAGAGCAATTTAAAAAAAACGGGGAAAAAAAATTTGTTTTTATGCTTTTTTCCCCTTAAAACGCGATTAAAGCTCAAAACGTCTTTTTCTTCATTTTTAAGCATTTTTGATCTTGAAATGTTAAATAGAACAATATTTAAAAAAAACGAATAATATAAATTTCGTCGTTTTTTTGCTGTTTTACGCGTTAAAACGCAGATTAAAACTCAAAACGTGCTGTTTTGCTAAAATAAGCATTTCAAAGCATTTTAGATCGTTGGAAATCGTTTAAATAGACGCATATTATAAAAACGAATAATAAAAAATTCGTCGTTTTTATGCTGTTTTACGCGTTAAAACGCAGATTAAAGCTCAAAACGTGCTGTTTTGCTTTAAAATAACATTTTCAAGCATTTTAGATCGTTGAAATCGTTCAAATAGACGCAATATTAATAAAAACGAATAATAAAAATTTCGTCGTTTTTATGCTGTTTTACCTGTTAAAACGCAGATTAAAAGCTCAAAACGTGCTGTTTTGCTAAAATAAGCATTTTCAAGCATTTTAGATCGTTGAAATCGTTCAAATAGAAGCAGTATTAACAAAACGAATGATAAAAATTACGTCGTTTTATGCTGTTTTACGCGTTAAAACGCAGATTAAAGCTCAAAACGTGCTGTTTTGCTAAAATGAAGCATTTTCAAGCATTTTAGATCGTTGAAATCGTTTAAATAGACGCAATATTAATAAAACGAATAATAAAAATTTCGTCGTTTTTAAGCTGTTTTACGCGTTAAAACGCAGATTAAAGCTCAAAACGTGCTGTTTTGCTAAAATAAAGCATTTTCAAGCATTTTAGATCGTTGAAATTGTTCAAATAGAAGCAATATTAATAAAAACGAATAATAAAAATTCGTCGTTTTTTATGCTGTTTTCGCGTTAAAACGCAGATTAAAGCTTCAAAACGTGCTGTTTTGCTAAAATAAGCATTTTCAAGCATTTTGATCGTTGAAATCGTTTCAAATAGAAGCAATATTAATAAAACGAATAAGAAAAATTTTCGTCGTTTTTATGCTGTTTTAGGTTAAAACGCAGATTAAAGCTCAAAACGTGCTGTTTTGCTAAAAATAAAGCATTTTCAAGCATTTTAGATCGTTGAAATACGTTCAAATAGAAGCTATAATAAAAACGAATAATAAAAAATTCGTCGTTTTATGCTGTTTTACGCGTTAAAACGCAGATTAAAACTCAAAACGTGCTGTTTTGCTAAAATAAGCATTTTCAAGCATTTTAGATCGTTGAAATCGTTTAAATAGACGCAATATTAATAAAACGAATAATAAAATTTTCGTGTTTTATGCTGTTTACGCGTTAAAAACGCAGACTAAAACTTAAAACGTGCTGTTTTGCTAAAATAAGCATTTTCAAGCATTTTTAGATCGTTGAAATCGTTTAAATAGACGCAATATTAATAAAAACGAATAATAAAAATTCGTCGTTTTATGCTGTTTTACGCGTTAAAACGCAGATTAAAGCTCAAAACGTGCTGTTTTGCTAAAATAAAAGCATTTTCAAGCATTTTAGATCGTTGAAATCGTTCAAATAAAGCTATTAATAAAAACGAATAATAAAATTCGTCGTTTTTGACTGTTTGACGCGTTAAAACGCAGATTAAAGCTCAAACGTGCTGTTTTTGCTAAAATAAGCATTTTAAGCATTTTAGATCGTTGAAATCGTTTCAAAAATAGACGCAATATTAATAAAAACGAATAATAAAAATTTCGTCGTTTTTATGCTGTTTTCCGTTAAAACGCAGATTAAAGCTCAAAAAACGTGCTGTTTTGCATTTTCAAATTTTAAAGCATTTTCAAACATTTTAGATCGTTGAAATCGTTCAAATAGAAGCAATATTAATGAAAAACGAAATAAAAATTTCGTCGTTTTTAGCTGTTTACGCGTTAAAACGCAGATTAAACTCAAAACGTGCTGTTTTCTTAAATAAGCATTTTCAAGCATTTTAGATCGTTGAAATCGTTCATAGACGCAATATAATAAAAACGAATAATAAAATTTCGTCGTTTTAGCTGTTTTACGCGTTAAAACGCAGATTAAAGCTCAAAACGATGCTGTTTTGCTAAAATAAGCATTTTCAAGCATTTTTAGATCGTTGAAATGTTCAATAGAAGCAATATAATAAAACGAATAATAAAATTCGTCGTTTTATACTGTTTTACGCGTTAAAACGCAGATTAAACTCAAAACATGCTGTTTTGCTAAAATAAGCATTTCAAGCATTTTAGATCGTTGAAATCGTTTCAAATAGAAGCAATATTATAAAACGAATAATATAAATTTCGTCGTTTTAGGCTGTTACGCGTTAAAACGCAGATTAAAGCTCAAACGTGCTGTTTTGCTAAAAAATAACATTTTCAAGCATTTTTAGATCGTTGAAATCGTTCAAATAGAAACAATATTAATAAAAAAGAATAAAAAAATTCGTCGTTTTTTTGCTGTTTTACGCGTTAAAACGCAGATTAAAAGCTCAAATCGCGCTGTTTTTCTAAAATAAGCATTTTCAAGCATTTTAGATCGATCGTTCAAATGACGCAATATTATAAAACGAATAATAAAATTCCATGCTTTTACCGTTAAACGCAGATTAAACCAAACGTCTGTTTTGCAAAATAAGCATTTTCAAAACATTTTAGATCGTTGAAATCGTTCAAATGGCCAATTAATAAAAAGAATAATAAAAATTTCGTCGTTTTTATGCTTTATTTTAAAACCTTTTTTTAAAACGCAGATTTTAAAGCTCCAAAAAAACCCTGCTGTTTGCT
>NW_027049830.1:0-3850 GCF_025399875.1 Dalotia coriaria
TAGATCATTGAAATCGTTCAAAAGACGGGAAATTAATAAAAACGAATAATAAAAATTTTCGTCGTTTTATGTTTTTTTACGCGTTAAAAAGCAGATTTTAAAACTCAAAACGGGTGTTTTGCTAAAATAAGCATTTTCAAGCATTTTAGATCGTTGGGAAAGTTCAAATAGGAAAATATTAAAAAAAACGAATAATAAAAAAACTGTCGTTTTTGGGGTTTTACGCTTAAAAAGCAGGAAAAGCCCCAAAACGTGCTGTTTTCAAAATAAGCATTTTCAAGAATTTTAGATCGTTTAAATCGTTCAAATAGACGCAATATTTAATAAAAAAAGAATAATAAAAAATTTGCCCTTCTTTTGTTTTTTTACCCTTAAAAAGCTGATTAAAGCTCAAAAAGTGCTGTTTTGCCAAAATAAGCATTTTCGCATTTTAGGGTCGTTGGGAAAATTTTTCAAAAGGGCGCAATATTAATAAAAAAAGAATAATAAAAAAATTTGTCATTTTTTTGCTGTTTTTCGTTAAAAAAGCAGATTAAAACCAAAAAGGCCGGCCGCCCTTTTCCCCTTTTGATCGTTGAAATCGTTCAAAAGACGCAATATTAATATAAAACGAATAATTAAAAAAATTTGTCGTTTTATGTTTTTTTTAGGCGTTAAAACGCAGAATAAAGCTTCCCAAAAGTGCTGTTTTGCTAAAATAAGCATTTTTAAGCATTTTGATCGTTGAAATTGTTCAAATAGAAACAAAAATTAATAAAAAAAAGAATAATAAAAAATTCGTCGTTTTGATGCTGTTTTACGCGTTTAAACGCAGATTAAAGCTCAAACCGGCTGTTTTTCTAAAATAAGCATTTTCAAGCATTTTGATCGTTGGGAAAACGTTCAAATCGCAATATTAATAAAAACGAATAAAAAAATTGTCGTTTTTTTTGTTTTTCCCTTAAAAAGCAGATTAAAGCTCAAACGTGCTGTTTTGCCAAAAACATTTTCGCATTTTAGATCCCCTTGAAATGTTCAAAAAGAAGCAAATTTAAAAAAAACGAATAATAAAAATTGTCGTTTTATGGTTTTTTTTACGTTAAAACGCAGATTAAAGCTCAAAAAGTGCTGTTTTTTGCTAAAAAAAGCATTTTCAAGCATTTTAATCGTTGAAATCGTTCAAAAGACGCAATAAAAATAAAAAACGAATAATGTACCTTCGTCGTTTTATAGTTGTTTACGCGTTAAAACGCAGATTAAAGCTCAAACGTGCTGTTTCGCTAAAATAAGCATTTTCAAGCATTTTAGATCGTTAAAATCGCTTAAATAGAAGCAAATATTAATAAAAACGAATAATAAAAATTCGCCGTTTTTATAAGCGTTTTACGCGTTAAAAACGCAGATTAAAAGCTCAAAACGTGCTGTTTTGCCAAAATGTACATTTTCAAGCATTTTAGATCGTTGAAATCGTTCAAAATAGCTAAATATTAATAAAAACGAATAATAAAAATTCGTCGTTTTATGCTGTTTTACGCGTTAAAACGTAGATTACAGCTCAAAACGTGCTGTTTTGCTAAAATAAAGTACTTTTCAAGCATTTTAGATCGTTGAACCGTTCAAATAGAAGCAATATTAATAAAAACGGAATAATAAAAATTTCCGTCGTTTTATAAGCTGTTTTACGCGTTAAACGCAGATTAAAGCTCAAACGTGCTGTTTTGCTAAAATAAGTATTTTCAAGCATTTTAGATCGCTGAAAATGGTTTAAATAGAAGCAATATTAATAAAAACGAATAATAAAAAATTCGTCGTTCTTACGCTGTTTTACGCGTTTAAAAAGCTGATTAAAGCTCAAAACGTGCTTGTTTTGCTAAAATAAGCATTTTTAAGCATTTTGATCTAAAATTTTTCAATAGACGCAATATTAATAAAACGAATAATAAAAATTCTCGTTTTTATGCTGTTTTACGCGTTAAAACGCAGATTAAACTCAAACGTGCTGTTTTGCTAAAATAAGCATTTTCGATTTTAGATCGTTGAAATCGTTCAAATGAACAATATTAATAAAACGAATAATAAAAATTTGTCGTTTTATGCTGTTTTACGCGTTAAACGCGTTAAACTCAAAACGGCTTTTGCTAAAATAAGCATTTTCAAGCATTTTGATCGTTGAAATCGTTCAATTGAAGCAATATTAATAAAAACGAATAATAAAAAAAGTCGTTTTTATGCTGTTTTACGCGTTAAACGCAGATAAAAACTCAAAACGTGCTGTTTTGCTAAAATAAAACATTTTCAAGCATTTTTAGATCGTTGAAATCGTTCAAATTTAAGCAATATTAATAAAAAAAAGAATAAAAAAAATTTGTCGTTTTGCTGTTTTACGCGTTAAAACGCAGATAAAACTCAAAACGTGCTGTTTTGCTAAAATAAGCATTTTCAAGCATTTTAGATCGTTGAAATCGTTCAAAAAGAAGCAATATTAATAAAACGAATAAAAAAATCGTCGTTTTATGCTGTTTTAGCGTTAAAAAAGCAGATTACAGCTCAAAACGTGCTGTTTTGCTAAAATAAGCTTTTTAAGCATTTTAGATCGTTGAAATCGTTAAAATAGAAGCAAAAATTAATAAAAAAGAATAATAAAAATTTCGTCGTTTTATGTGTTTTACGTTAAAACGCAGATTAAAACTCAAACGTGCTGTTTTGCTAAAAAAAAGCATTTTCAAGCATTTTAGATCGTTTAAATCGTTCAAATAGAAGCAATATTAATAAAAACGATAATAAAAAATTCTCGTTTTATGCTGTTTTACGCGTTAAACGCAGATTACAGCTCAAAACGTGCTGTTTTGCTAAAATAAGCATTTTCAAAACATTTTAATCGTTGAAATCGTTAAATAGAAGCAATATTAAAAAACGAATAATAAAAATTTCGTCGTTTTTATGCTGTTTTACGCGTTAAAACGCAGATTAAAAGCTCAAAACGTGCTGTTTTGCTAAAATAAGCATTTTCAAGCATTTTTTGATCGTTGAAATGGTTTAAATAAACAATATTAATAAAAACGAATAATAAAAATTCGTCATTTTATGTGTTTTACGCGTTAAAACGCAGATTAAAACTCAAAACTTTCTGTTTTGCTAAAATAAGCATTTTCAAACATTTTAGATCGTTGAAATCGTTTAAATAGACAAAAATTAATAAAAACAATAATAAAATTTCGTGTTTTTATGCTGTTTTACGCGTTAAAACGCAGAATTAGCTCAAAACGTGCTGTTTTGCTAAAATAAGCATTTTCAAGCATTTTAGATCGTTGAAATCGTTCAAATAGACGCAATATTTAAAAAAACGATAAAAAAATTTCGTCGTTTTATGCTGTTTACGCGTTAAAACGCAGATTAAACTAAAACGTGCTGTTTTGCTAAAATAAGCATTTTAAGCATTTTAATCGTGAAATCGTTCAAATAGACGCAATATTAATAAAACGAATACCTAAATTTCGCGTTTTATGCTGTTTTACGCTTAAAAAAAGCTGATTAAAACTCAACCGTGCTGTTTTGCTAAAATAAAACATTTTCAACATTTTAGATCGTTGAAATCGTTCAAATAGACGCATATTATAAAAACGAATAATAAAAATTCGTCGTTTTTTCTGTTTTTCGCGTTAAAAAGAGATTAAAACTCAAAAAGTGCTGTTTTTAAAATAAATTTTCAAACATTTTAAACGTTTAAATCGTTCAAATAGAAGCAATATAATAAAAACGAATAATAAAAGTTTCGTCGTTTTTTAGCGTTTTCCCTTAAAACGCAGATTAAACTCAAAAAGTGGTGTTTTGCTAAAAAAATTTTTAAACAAAATTTTCAAAAAAAAAAAAG
>NW_027049831.1:0-3849 GCF_025399875.1 Dalotia coriaria
ACGAAATAATAAAAATTTTGTCGTTTTATGCTGTTTTACGCGCTTAAAAAGCAGATTAAAACTCAAAACGTGGGTTTTTTCTAAAAAAAAGCATTTTCAAGCATTTTTTAAAACGTTGAAATCGTTCAAATAGAAGCAATAAAATAAAAAAAGAATAATAAAAAATTTTGTCGTTTTTTTGCTGTTTTAGGGGTTAAAACGCAGGGTTTAAAACTCAAAAAGTGCTGTTTTTTCCAAATAACATTTTTTAAGCATTTTAATCGTTGGGAAAACGTTCAAAAAAGACGCAAAATTAATAAAAACGAAAAATAAAAATTTCGTCGTTTTTTTTGCTGTTTTTCCCCGTTAAAACGCAGATTAAAACTCAAACGTGCTGTTTTGCTAAAATAAGCATTTTCAACATTTAAAACGTTGGGAAAACGTTCCAAAAAGAAGCAATATTAATAAAAACGAAAAAAAAAATTTCTGTTTTATGCTGTTTTACGCGTTTAAAAAGCAGAAAAACAAAAATCTTTTTTCTAAAAAAAATTTTCAAGCATTTTTGATCGTTGAAATCGTTCAAATAGAAGAATATTTAAAAAAGAAAATAAAAAAATTTGTCGTTTTTTTTGCTGTTTTACGCGTTAAAACGCAGATAAAACACAAAAAGTGCTGATTTTCTTAAGCTTTTTTAAGCATTTTGATCGTTGAAATCGTTCAAAAGACGCAATATTTAAAAAAAGAAAAATAAAAATTTGCGTTTTTTAGCTTTTCGCGTTAAAACGCGATTAAAGCTCAAAACTGCAGTTTTCAAAAAGCATTTTCAAACATTTTTCGTTTAAATCGTTCAAAAAGAAACAAATTTCGAATAATAAAAAATTGTGTTTTATGCTGTTTACCCTTAAAAAGCGATTAAAGCTCAAAACGTGCTGTTTTAAAAAAAAGCATTTTTAAGCATTTTAGATCGTTGAAATCGTTCAAATAGACGCAAAAAATAAAAAAGAATAAAAAAATTTCGTCGTTTTTTTGTGACGCGTTAAAACGGTTAAACTCAAACGTGCTGTTTTGCTAAAATAAATTTTCAAGCATTTTGATCGTTGAAATGTTCAAAAAGAAACAATATTTAAAAAAAAGAAAAAAAAAAATTGTCGTTTTTTTGCTGTTTTACCCTTAAAAAAGCAGATTAAAATCAAAACGTGGGGTTTTTCTAAAAAAAACTTTTTAAGCATTTTAGATCGTTTAAAAGTTAAAAAAACGCAATAAAAAAAAAAACGAATAATAAAATTTGTTTTTATGTGTTTTCGCGTTAAAACGCAGAAAAAAGCTCAAAACGTGCTGTTTTGCTAAAATAAGCATTTTCAAACATTTTAGATCGTTGAAATCGTTCAAATAGACGCAATATTAATAAAAAAGAATAATAAAAATTTGTCGTTTTATGCTGTTTTACGCGTTAAAACGCAGATTAAAGCTCAAAACGTGCTGTTTTGCTAAAATAAGCATTTTCAAGCATTTTAGATCGTTGAAATCGTTCAAATAGACGCAATATTAATAAAAACGAATAATAAAATTGCATCGTTTTATGCTGTTTTACGCGTTAAAACGCAGATTAAAGCTCAAAACGTGCTGTTTTGCTAAAATAAGCATTTTCAAGCATTTTAGATCGTTGAAATCGTTCAAATAGAAGCAATATTAATAAAAAACGAATAATAAAAAATTCGTCGTTTTTAGCTGTTTTACGCGTTAAAACGCAGATTAAAGCTCAAAACGTGCAGTTTTGCTAAAATAAGCATTTTCAAGCATTTTAGATCGTTGAAATCGTTCAAATAGAGAATATTAAAAACGAATAATAAAAATTTGTCGTTTTATGCTGTTTCGCTTAAAACGCAGATTAAAGCTCAAAACGTACTGTTTTGCTAAAATAAGCATTTTCAAGCATTTTAGATCGTTGAAATCGTTCAAATAGACGCAATAAATAATAAAAACGAATAATAAAATTTCGTCGTTTTTTTGCTGTTTTACGCGTTAAAACGCAGATTAAAGCTCAAAACGTACTGTTTTGCTAAATAAGCATTTTCAAGCATTTTAGATCGTTGAAATCGTTCAAATAGACGCAATATTAATAAAAAACGAATAATAAAAATTCGTCGTTTTATGCGTTTTACGCGTTAAAACGCAGATTAAAGCTCAAAACGTGCTTTTTGCTAAAATAAGCATTTCAAGCATTTTAGATCGTTGAAATCGTTCAAATAGAGCAATAAATAAAAACGAATAATAAAAATTCGTCGTTTTTATGCTGTTTTACGCGTTAAAACGCAGAATAAAAGCTCAAAACGTGCTGTTTTGCTAAAATAAGCATTTTCAAGCATTTTAGATCGTTGAAATCGTTCAAATAGACGCAATATAATAAAAAAGAATAATAAAAATTTCTCGTTTTATGCTGTTTTACGCGTTAAAACGCAGAATAAAGCTCAAAACGTGCTGTTTTGCTAAAATAAGCATTTTAAGCATTTTAAATCGTTGAATCGTTCAAATAGAGCAATATTAATAAAAACGAATAATAAAATTTCGTCGTTTTTATGCTGTTTTACGCGTTAAAACGCAGATTAAAGCTCAAAACGTGCTGTTTTGCTAAAATAAAACATTTTAAGCATTTTAAATCGTTGAAATCGTTCAAATAGACGCAATAAATAAAAACGAATAATAAAAAAATTTTGTCGTTTTTTTGCTGTTTTTTCGCGTTAAAGCGCAGATTAAAGCTCAAAACGTGCTGTTTTGCCAAAAAAAAGCATTTTCAAACATTTTAGATCGTTGAAATCGTTTTAAAAAAACAATAATTTAAAAAAAAACGAATAATAAAAATTCCCTCATTTTTACGTTTTTTTTCGCGGTTAAAAAGCAGATTAAAGCTCAAAAAGTGCTGTTTTGCTAAAATAAGCATTTTCAAAACTTTAAAATCGTTGAAATCGTTCAAATAGACGCAAATTTAAAAAAAACCCCAATAATAAAAATTTCGTCGTTTTATGCTGTTTTTCGCGTTAAAACGCGAAAAAAGCTCAAAACTTCTTTTTGCAAAAAAAGCATTTTCAAGCATTTTTAGATCGTTGAAATCCCTTCAAATAGGCAATATTAATAAAAAACCAAAAAAATAAAAATTCGTCGTTTTTACGACGCGTTAAAACGCAGATTAAAAACTCAAAACGTGCTGTTTTGCTAAAATAAGCATTTTTTAAGCATTTTAGATCGTTGAAATCGTTCAAATAGACGCAAATTTAAAAAAAAGGGAAAAATAAAAAATTCGTCGTTTTTAAAGCTGTTTTTACGCGTTAAAAAGCAGATTAAAGCCCCAAAACGTGCTGTTTTGCTAAAATAAACATTTTCAAGCATTTTAGATCGTTGAAATTTGTTTTAAATAGACGCAATAAAAATAAAAAAAGAAAAAAAAATTTCGTCGTTTTATGCTGTTTTACGCGTTAAAACGCAGAAAAAAGCTCAAAACTTTTTGTTTTTCTAAAATAAAACATTTTCAAGCATTTTAGATCGTTGAAATCGTTCAAATAGACGCAATATTAATAAAAACGAATAATAAAAAATTTTGTCGTTTTTTTTGCTGTTTTTCGCTTAAAAAGCAGATTAAAAACTCAAAAACGTGCTGTTTTTTCTAAAAAAAAAGCATTTTCCCAAACTTTAAAATCGTTGGGAAAACGTTCAAATAGACGCAATAAAAAAAATAAAAAACGATTTAAATAAAAATTTCCCTCGTTTTTTAAAAAAAGCTTTGTTTTAACGGCGTTAAAAACGCTTTGATTAAAAAGCTTTCCAAAACCTTAAAAAAAAGGGTGTTTTGCTAAAAATTTTAAACATTTTTTCAAA
>NW_027049832.1:0-3848 GCF_025399875.1 Dalotia coriaria
GGTAAAAACATAAAACCAAATTTTTAATTCGTTTTTTTTTTTTTTCTTATTTGCGTTTTAACGCTAAAAGTAAAAACATTTTAAAAAACCCTTTTATTTATCTCTTTTTAAAGTAAAAAAAATAAAACGACAAATTTTTTATCTTTTTAAAAAAGCCTTTTGAAGATTTAATCTTTTAGAAAATGCTATTTGCAAAACAGCACGTTTTGAGCTTAATCTGCGTTTAACGCGTAAGACAGCATAAAACGCGAATTTTTGGAACGTTTTATTAATATTGCTCTTTGAACGATTTCAAGATCTAAAATGCTGAAAATGCATTTTATGCACGTTTTTTTGCTTTATCTGCGTTTTAACGCGTAAAACAGCATAAAACGACGAATTTATTATTCGTTTTTATTAAACTTCTATTTGAACGATTTCAACGATCTAAAATGCTGAAAATGCTTATTTTTGCAAAACAGCCGTTTTGATTAATGCGTTTTTAACGCGTAAAACAGCATAAAACGAGTTAATTGTTTTTGATTAATATTGCCGTTTTGAACGATTTCCAAAACTAAAATGCTTGAAAAATCTTATTTTAGCAAACAGCACGTTTTGAGCTTAATCTGCGTTTAACTGCGTAAAACGCATAAAACGAGATTTTTATTATCGTTTTATTAAGTAATTGCTTTTGAACGATTTTAGCAGTCTAAATGCTTGAAAATGCTTATTTTAGCAAAAAGCACGTTTGAGCTTTAAATCTGCGTTTTTAACGCGTAAAACAGCTTTTAATGACGAATTTTATTTCGTTTTTATTAAGTAACTATTTGTGTTTACGTCTAAATGCTTGAAATGCTTATTTTAGCAAACAGCACGTTGAGCTTTAATCTGCGTTTTAACGCGTAAAACAGCATAAAACGACAGAAATTTTTATTATTCGTTTTTTATTAATATTGCGTCTATTTGAACGATTTCAAGATCTAAAATGCTTGAAAATGCTTATTTTAGCAAAACAGCACGTTTTGAGCTTTAATCTGCGTTAAGCGTAAACAGCATAAAACGACGAATTTTTATTATTCGTTTTTATTAATATTGCTTCTATTTGAACGATTTCGCGATCTAAAATGCTTGAAAATGCTTATTTAGCAAAACAGCACGTTTTTGAGCTTTGTCTGGGTACAACGCGTAAAACAGCAAAAACGACAAAGGAATTTTATTATTCGTTTTTTATTTTTATTGCGTCTGCTTTGAACCGATTTCAACGATCGTCGCGGAAAAACTGCTTATTTTAGCAGAACAGCACGTTTTGAGCTTTAATCTGCGTTTTAACGCGTAAAACAGCATAAAACGACGATTTTTTTTTTATTATTCGTTTTTTATTAATATTGCTTCTATTTGAACAGTTCAACGATCTAAAATGTAAAATGTTATTTTAGCAAACAGCACGTTTTGAGCTTTAATCCTGCGTTTTAACGCGTAAAACAACATAAAACGACAGAATTTTTATTATTCGTTTTTACTATTAATATTGCGCGTCTATTTGAACGTTTTAAGCAGTCTAAAATGCTTGAAAATGCTTATTTTTAAAAACAGCGTTTTGAGCTTTAATCTGCCGTTTTCACCGTAAAGCAACATAAAACGACGAAATTTTTATTATTCGTTTTTATTAATATTGCTTCTATTTGAAGATTTCAACGATCTAAAATCTTGAAAATGCTTATTTTAGCAAAACAGCACGTTTTGAGGAAGGCTTTAATCTGCGTTTAACGCGGCAAAACAGCATAAAAACGACGGAAGTGCATTATTCGTTTTTTGGTATTAATATTGCGTCTATTTGAACGATTTCAGCGATCTAAGAATGCTTGAAAATGCTTATTTTGGCAAAACAGCACGTTTTGAGCTTTGTTCTGCGTTTTAACGCGTAAAACAGCATAAAACGACAGAATTTTGTTATTCGTTTTATTTTTTATTGCGTCTATTTGGACACCGATTTCAACGATCACAAAATGTGAAAATGCTTGCAGCAAAACAGCGCGTTTGAGCTTTAATCTGCATTTAAACGTAAAACAGCATAAAACGACGATTTTTTATTATTCGTTTTTTTATTAATATTGCTTCTATTTGAACGATTTCAACGATCTAAAATGCTTGAAAATGTATTTAGCAAAACAGCACGTTTTGAGCTTTAATCTGCGTTTGCGTTTTAACGCGTAAAGAGCAAAAGCATAAAAACGACGAAATTTTTATTATTCGTTTTATTAATATTGCGTCTATTTGAGCAATTTCAACGATCTAAAAATACGCCCGAAAATGCTTATTTTAGCAAAACAGCACGTTTTGAGCTTTATTCTGCGTTTTAACGCGTAAAACAACATAAAACGACGAAATTTTATTATTCGTTTTTTATTTTATTGCGTCTATTTGAACAGTTTCAACGATCTAAAATGCTTGAAAATGCTTATTTTAGCAAAACAGCGCGTTTTGGGCTTTATTCTGCGTTTTAACGCGTAAAACAACATAAAAACGACAGAAATTTTATTCGTTTTTATTTTTTATTGCGTCTATTTGAACTGATTTCAACGATCCTAAAATGCTTGAAAATGCTTATTTTAGCAAAACAGCACGTTTTTGAGCTTTTAATCTGCGTTTTAACGCGTAAAAGAGCAGCATAAAAACGACCGGTTACTTATTATTCGTTTTTATTAATATTGCGTCTATTTGAACGATTTCAACGATCTAAAATGCTTGAAAATGTATTTTAAAAACAGGACGTTTTGAGCTTTAATCTGCGTTTTAACGCGTAAAACAGCATAAAAGCAATTTTTTATTGTTTTATTTATTCCTCTTTTAACGATTTCACGATCTAAAAAGCGAAAATTTTTTTAGCAAAACACACGTTTGAGGCTTTAATCTGCGTTTTAACGCGTAAACGCTAAAAACGACGAAATTTTTATTATTCGTTTTTTTTTAATTTGCTTCTATTTGAACTTTCAACGATCTAAAATGCTTGAAAACTTTTTTAGAAAAAAGCCGTTTTTTGGGTTTAATCTGCGTTTTAACGCGAAAACACAAAAACGGGAAATTTTTTTTTTGTTTTTTTTTAATATTGCTCTATTTAACGTTTCAACGTCTAAAATGCGAAAATGCTTATTTTAAAAAACAGCACTTTTGAGGGTTTAATCTGCGTTTTAACGCGTAAAACAGCATAAAAAGACGAATTTTTTTTATTCGTTTTATTAATATTGCTTTTTTTAAAGTTTTAACGTCAAAATCTTAAAAAGCAGCAAAACAAACCCTTTGAGCTTTTCTGCGTTTTAACGAAAACAGCATAAAACGACGAAATTTTTATTCGTTTTATTAATTTCCTTTTTGAAGATTTCAACGATCTAAAATGTTTAAAATCTTGTGCAAAACGCACGTTTTTAAAATCCGTTTTGCGAAAACAACATAAAAAAGACAATTTTTTTTTTTTTTTGTTTTTTAATATTTTTTCTTTTGAACGATTTCAACGATCTAAAATGCTTGAAAAGCTTATTTTGAAAACAGCCCTTTTTTAGCTTTAATTTCGTTTTAACCCCTAAAAAACATAAAAGACGAATTTTTTTATTCGTTTTTATTAATATTGCTTTTTTAACGATTTCAACGATCTAAAATTTGGGGCAAAAAAAAATTTGGGGTTTAATTTTTTGCAAAAACAAAAAACGTTTTTTTTTTTTTTAAAGGCTTTTTAAACTTTCGGTTTTTTAAAAAAACCGGGTTTTTTTTTTAAAAGGCATAAAACGCGAAAAATTTTTTATTTTATTCTTTTTAAAATTTTTAAATGCGTCTTTTTGAAAACCCGGGGATTTTTTTCAAAAAAGATCCCTTTT
>NW_027049833.1:0-3848 GCF_025399875.1 Dalotia coriaria
CTAAAATAAGCATTTTTTGCCCTTTTAGATCGTTGAAATCGTTTAAATAGAAGCAATATTTAAAAAAAAAACGAATAATAAAAAAAACGTCGTTTTTAAGGGTGTTTTTCGCGTTAAAACGCAGATTAAAAGCTCAAAAAAGGCTGTTTTGCTAAAATAACATTTTCAAAACATTTTAAAATCGTTGGGAAAACGTTCCCAAAAAGACGCAATATTAATAAAAACAATAAAAAAAATTTCCTCCCTTTTTTTGCTGTTTTTCCCGTTAAAACGCAGATTAAAGCTTTAAAACGTGCTGTTTTCTAAAATAAGCATTTTCAAAACATTTTAGATCGTTGGGAAAAGTTCAAATAGAAGCAAATATTAATAAAAACGAATAATAAAAAAATTGTCGTTTTATGCTGTTTTCCGTTAAAACGCAGATTAAAGCTCAAAACGTGCTGTTTTTCTAAAATAACATTTTTAAGCATTTTAGATCGTTGAAATCGTTCAAATAGAGCAATATTAATAAAAACGAATAATAAAAATTTCCGTCGTTTTTTTGCTGTTTTACGCGTTAAAAAGCAGAAAAAGCTCAAAAAATTCTTTTTTTTAAAATAAACATTTTCAAGCATTTTTGATCGTTGAAATCGTTTAAATAAAACAAATTAATAAAAAAAAGAATAATAAAAAATTTTGTCGTTTTTTATGCTGTTTTACGCGTTAAAAAGCAGGGTTAAAGCTCAAAAAGTGCTGTTTTTGCTAAAAAAAACATTTTCAAGCATTTTAGATCGTTGAAATCGTTCAAAAAGAAGCAATTTAATAAAACGAATAATAAAAAATCGTCGTTTTATGCTGTTTTACGCGTTAAAACGCAGATTAAAGCTCAAAACGTGCTGTTTTGCTAAAATAAGCATTTTCAAGCATTTTTTGATCGTTGAAATCGTTCAAATAGCAAATATTAATAAAAAAAGAATAATAAAAATTCCGTTTTTATGCTGTTTTACGCGTTAAAACGCAGATTAAAGCTCAAAACGTGCTGTTTTGCTAAAATAAGCATTTTCAACATTTTAGATCGTTGAAATCGTTCAAATAGAAGCAAATAATAAAAAACGAATAATAAAAATTCGTCGTTTTTATGCTGTTTTACGCGTTAAAACGCGTTTAAAAGCTCAAAACGTGCTGTTTTGCTAAAATAATCATTTTCAAGCATTGTAGATCGTTGAAATCGTTCAAATAGAAGAAATATTAATAAAAACGAATAATAAAAATTCGTCGCTTTTATGTTATTTTACGTTAAAACGCAGGATAAAGCTCAAAACGTGCTGTTTTGCTAAAATAAGCATTTTCAAGCATTTTAGATCGTTGAAATCGGTTAAATAGACGCAATATTAATAAAACGAATAATAAAAATTCGTCGTTTTTATGCTGTTTTACGCGTTAAATCGCAGATTAAAGCTCAAAACGTGCTGTTTTGTTAAAATAAGTATTTTCAAGCATTTTAGATCGTTGAAATCGTTCAAATAGAAGCAATATTAATAAAACGAATAATAAAAATTCGCGTTTTTATGCTGTTTTACGCGTTAAAACGCAGATTAAAGCTCAAAACGTGCTGTTTTGCTAAAATAAGCATTTTCAAGCATTTTAGATCGTTGAAATCGTTCAAATAGACGCAAAAAAACGAATAATAAAATTCGTCGTTTTGCCTGTACGCGTGCAAAACGCAGATTAAAGCTCAAAACGTGCTGTTTTGCTAAAATAAGCATTTTTCAAGCATTTTAGATCGTTGAAATCGTTCAAATAGAGGCAATATTAATAAAAACGAATAATGGTTAATCGTTTTATGCTGTTTTACGCGTTAAAACGCGGTTAAAGCTCAAAACGTGCTGTTTTGCTAAAACCGAAATCATTTTCAAGCGTAGCGGTGGTGAAATCGTTTCAAATAGAAGCAATATTAATAAAAACGAATAATAAAAATTCGTCGCTTTTATGCCTATTTTACGCGTTAAAACGCGGATAAAGCTCAAAACGTGCTGTTTTTGCTAAAATAAATTTTTCAAGCATTTTAGATCGTTGAAATCGTTCAAATAAAGCAATATTAATAAAAACGAATAATACTTCGTCGTTTTATGCTGTTTACGCGTTAAAACGCGAGATTAAAGCTCAAAACGTGCTGTTTTGCTAAAATAAGCATTTTTTCAAGCATTTTTAGATCGTTGAAATCACGTTCAAATAGAGGCAATATTAATAAAAAACGAATAATAAAAATTCGTCGTTTTATGCTGTTTTACGCGTTAAAACGCAGATTAAAGCTCAAACGTGCTGTCTTGCTAAAATAAGCATTTTCAAGCATTTTAGATCGTTGAAATCGTTCAAATAAACGTATTAATAAAAACGAATAATAAAAAAATTCGTCGTTTTTATGCTGTTTTACGCGTTAAAACGCAGATTAAAAGCTCAAAACATTAACTTTGTTTTGCTAAAATAATCATTTTTAAGCATTTTTAGATCGCGTTGAAATCGTTCAAATAGACGCAATATTAATAAAACGAATAATAAAGAATTTCGTCGTTTTACATGCTGTTTTACGCGTTAAAACGCAGATTAAAAACTCCAAAACGTGCTGTTTTGCGCAAAATAAGCATTTTCAAGCATTTTGGTCGTTGAAATCGTTCAAATGAAGCAATATTAATAAAAACGAATAATAAAATTCGTCGTTTTATGCTGTTTTCGCGTTAAAACGCAGATTAAAGCTCAAAACGTGCTGTTTTGCTAAATAATCATTTTCAAACGAAATTTTTAAGATCGTTGAAATCGTTCAAATAGACGCAATATTAATAAAAACGAATAATAAAATTTCGTCGTTTTTATGCTGTTTACGCGTTAAAACGCAGATTAAGCTCAAAACGTGCTGTTTTGCTAAATAAGCATTTTCAAGCATTTTAGATCGTTGAAATCGTTTTAAATAGAAGCAATATTGGCAAAAACGAATAATAAAAATTCGTCGTTTTATGCTGTTTTACGCGTTAAACGCAGATTAAACTCAAAACATTGCTGTTTTGCTAAAATAAGCATTTTTAACATTTCAGATCGTTGAAATCGTTCAAATAGACGCAATATTAATAAAAAGAATAATAAAAAATTTTGTCGGTTTTAGTTGTTTTTCGCGTTAAAAAGCGATTGCCAAAAAGTGTTTTGCTAAAAAGCATTTTTAAGCATTTTAGATGGTTTAAATCGTTCAAAAAACAATAAAAAAAAAGAATAATAAAAAAATTTGTCGTTTTTTGCTGTTTTACGCGTTAAAACCAGATTAAAGCTCAAAACGTGCTTTTTGCTAAAATAAACATTTTCAAGCATTGTGATCGTTTAAATCGTTAAAAAGAACAATAAATAAAAACGAATAATAAAAATTCGTCGTTTTTTTTGCGTTTTACGTTAAAAGCAAACTCAAAACGTGCTGTTTTGTTAAAATAAGCATTTTTTAAGCATTTTTGATCGTTTAAATCCCTTCAAATAGCGCAATATTTAAAAAAAAGAATAATAAAAAATTTTTTCGTTTTTTGCTTTATAGCGTTAAAAACCGATTAAAACTCAAAACGTCTGTTTTGCTAAAATAAGCATTTTCAAGATTCTAGATCGTTGAAATCTTCAAATGAAGCAAGATTAATAAAAACAATAATAAAAATTCGTCGTTTTTTGCTTTTTACCCTTAAAAAAGCGAAACTCAAAACGTGCTGTTTTGCTAAAAAAGCATTTTCAAGCATTTTTGATCGTTGAAATCGTTCAAACAGCGCAAATTTTAAAAAAACAAATAATAAAAATTTCGTTTTTTTGCTGTTTTCGCGTTAAAACGCAATTAAAACCAAAAC
>NW_027049834.1:0-3840 GCF_025399875.1 Dalotia coriaria
GTTTTTTTTTAATATTGCTTCTATTTAACGATTTTTAAAGATCTTCTTGAAAATCTTATTTTTGCAAAACAGCACGTTTTTAGGGTTTAATCTGCCCCTTTTTAACCCTAAAAAAGCCAAAAAAGGCAAAATTTTTATTATTCGTTTTTATTAATATTGCGTCTATTTGAACGATTTCCCAAAGATCTAAAATGCTTGAAAATGATTATTTTTGCAAAACAGCACGTTTGGAATCCCGCGTTTTAAAAGGGGAAAACAAACATAAAAACGACGAATTTTTTTTTATTCGTTTTTATTAATATTCTTCTATTTGAACGATTTCAACGATATAAAATGCTTGAAAATGCTTTTTTTTAGCAAAACAGCACGTTTTTAGCTTTTTAAACTGCGTTTTAACGCGTAAAAAAAGGGATAAAACGACGAAATTTTTTTTATTCGTTTTTAATTTTTGCCCTCTATTTAACGATTTCAACGATCTAAAATGCTTAAAAAAAGATTATTTTTTGCAAAACAGCACGTTTTGAGTTTTTAAACTGCGTTTTTAAAGCGTAAAAAAACATAAAAAAAGACGAATTTTTATTATTCGTTTTTTTTAATATTGCTTCTATTTGAACGTTTCAACGATATAAAAATGCGAAAATGCATTTTGGGAAAACAGCCCTTTTGAGCTTTTTAAACTGCGTTTTAACGCGTAAAAAAGCATAAAAAAGACGAATTTTTTTTTATTCGTTTTTTTAATTTTTGCTTCTATTTTTAACGATTTCCCCAAGATTTAAATGCGAAAATGCTTATTTTAGCAAAAAAGCACGTTTTTGGGTTTAATCGCGTTTTTAAAGCGTAGAACAGCATAAAAAAGGGGAAATTTTTTTTCCGTTTTTTTTAATATTTCGTCTATTTGAACGATTTTTAAAGATCTAAAGTGCTTGAAAATGATTATTTTTGGGAAAACGGGCCCTTTTTTAGGGTTTTTAAACTGCGTTTTTAAAGCGTAAAAAAGCATAAAAAAGACGAAATTTTTAATTCGTTTTTTTTTAATAATTTCGTCTATTTGAACGATTTCAACGACCAAAAAAGCTTGAATATGATTATTTTAGCAAAACAGCACGTTTTGAGCGTTAATCTGCGTTTTAACGGGTAAAACAGCCTAAAAACGACGAAAATTTTATTATTCGTTTTTTTAATATTGCGTCTTTTGAACGATTTCAACGATCTAAAGTGCTGAAAATGATTATTTTAGCAAAACAGCACGTTTGAGCTTTAATCTGCGTTTTAACGCGTAAAACAGCCATAAAACGACGAAATTTTTATTATTCGTTTTTATTAATATTGCGTCTATTTGAACGTTTCAACGATCTAAAATGCTTGAATATGATTATTTAACAAAACAGCACGTTTTGAGCTTTAATCTGCGTTTTAACGCGTAAAACGCATAAAACGCCGAATTTTTTATTATTCGTTTTTTATTAGTATTTCTTCTATTTGAACGATTTCAACGATCAAAATGCTTGAAAATGCTTATTTTAGCAAAACAGACGTTCGAGCTTTTAATCTGCGTTTTAACGCGTAAACAGCATAAAAACGACGAAATTTTATTTCGTTTTTATTAATATTGCGTCTATTTGAACGATTTAAACGATCTAAAATGCTTGAAAATGATTATTTTAGCAAAACAGCACGTTTTGAGCTTTAATCTACGTTTTTAACGCGTAAAACAGCATAAAACGACGAATTTTTATTATTCGTTTTTATTAATATTGCTTCTATTTGAACGATTTCAACGATCAAAATGCTTGAAATTTTATTTAGCAGCAAACAGCACGTTTTGAGCTTTAATCTGCGTTTTACGCGAAAACAGCATAAAACGACGAAATTTTTATTGTCGTTTTATTAATATTGCGTCTATTTGAACGATTTCACGATCTAAAATGCTTGAAAATGATTATTTTAGCAAAACAGCACGTTTTGAGCTTTAATCTGCGTTTACGCGTAAAACAGCATAAAACAACATTTTTATTATTCGTTTTATTAATATTGCTTCTATTTGAACGATTTCAACGATCTAAAATGCTTGAAAATGTTATTTTAGCAAAACAGCACGTTTTGAGCTTTAATCTGCGTTTTAACGCGTAAACAGCATAAAACGACGAATTTTTATTATTCGTTTTTATTAATATTGCTTCTATTGAACGATTTCAGCGATCTAAATGCTTGAAAATGCTTATTTTAGCAAAACAGCACGTTTTGAGCTTTAATCTGCGTTTTAACGCGTAAAACAGCATAAAAACGACGAAATTTTTATTATTCGTTTTTATTAATATTGCGTCTATTTGAACGATTTCAACGATCTAAAATGCTTGAAAATGCTTATTTAGCAAAACAGCACGTTTTGAGCTTTAATCTGCGTTTTAACGCGTAAAACAGCATAAAACGACGAAATTTTATTATTCGTTTTTATTATATTCGTCTATTTGAACGATTTCAACGATCTAAAGTGCTTGAAATGCTTATTTTAGCAAAACAGCACGTTTGAGCTTTAATCTGCGTTTAACGCGTAAAAAGCATAAAAACGACAAATTTTTATTATTCGTTTTTATAATATTGCGTCTATTTGAACGATTTCAACGATCTAAAATGCTTGAAAATGATTATTTTAGCAAAACAGCACGTTTTGAGCTTTAATCTGCGTTTTAACGCGTAAAACAGCATAAAACGACGAATTTTTATTATTCGTTTTTATTAATATTGCTCTATTTGAACGATTTCAACGATCTAAAATGCTTGAAAATGCTTATTTTAGCAAAACAGCACGTTTTGAGCTTTAATCTGCGTTTTAACGCGTAAAACAGCATAAAAACGACGAATTTTTATTATTCGTTTTTTTAATAATTGCGTCTATTTGAACGATTTAACGATCTAAAGTCTTGAAAATGATTATTTTAGCAAAACGGCACGTTTTGAGCTTTAATCTGCGTTTTAACGCGTAAAACAGCATAAAACGACGAAATTTTTATTATTAGTTTTTATTAATATTGCGTCTATTTGAACGATTTCAACGATCTAAAATGCTTGAAAATGCTTATTTTAGCGAAAACAGCACGTTTTGAGCTTTATTCTGCGTTTTAACGCGTAAAACAGCATAAAACGACGAAATTTTTATTATTCGTTTTTATTAAATTGCGTCTATTTGAACGATTTCAACGATCTAAAATGCTTGAAAATGATTATTTTAGCAAAACAGCACGTTTTGAGCTTTAATCTGCGTTTTAACGCGTAAACAGCATAAAACGACGAATTTTTATTATTCGTTTTTATTAATATTGCTTCTATTTGAACGATATCAACGATCTAAAATGCTTGAAAATGCTTATTTTAGCAAAACAGCACGTTTTGAGCTTTAATCTGCGTTTTAACGCGTAAAACAGCATAAAAACGACGAAATTTTTATTATTCGTTTTTATTAATTGCGTCTATTTGAACGATTTCAACGATCTAAAATGCTTTTAAAATGATTATTTTAGCAAAACAGCACGTTTTTAGCTTTTTAAACTGCGTTTTAACGCGAAACACATAAAACGACGAATTTTTATTATTCGTTTTATTAATATGTTCTATTTGAACGATTCAACGATCAAAATGCTTGAAATGCTTATTTTAGCAAAACAGCGTTTGTTTAATCTGCGTTTTAACGCGTAAACAGCATAAAACGACGAAATTTTTATTGTTTTTATTAATATGCTTCTATTTGAACGATTTCACGATCTAAAATGCTTGAAATGCTTTTTAAAACAGCACGTTTTGAGTTTAACCTGCGTTTAACGCGTAAACAGCATAAAACGACGG
>NW_027049835.1:0-3832 GCF_025399875.1 Dalotia coriaria
ATTTATTTTTTTAAATTTCGATTAAAATGCGAAAATGCTTATTTTGCAAAAACCCCTTTTGGGTTTAATCTGCTTTAACAAAAGCTTAAAAACGACAATTTTATTATTCGTTTTTTTAATTTGCGTCTATTTGAACGATTTCAACGATCTAAAATGCTTGAAATGCTTATTTTAGCAAAACAGCACGTTTGAGCTTTAATCTGCGTTTTAACGCGTAAAACAACATAAAACGAAATTTTATTTTCGTTTTTATTAAATTGCTCTATTTGAACGATTTCAACGATCTAAAATGCTTGAAAATGCTTATTTTAAGCAAAACAGCACGTTTTGAGCTTTAATCTGCGTTTTAACGCGTAAAACAACATAAAACGACGAATTTTATTATTCGTTTTTTATTAATATTGCGTCTATTTGAACGATTTCAACGATCTAAAATGCTTGAAAATGCTTATTTTAGCAAAACAGCACGTTTGAGCTTTAATCAGCGTTTTAACGCGTAAAACAACATAAAACGACAATTTTTTATTTATCGTTTTTATTAATATTGCGTCTATTTGAACGATTTCAGCGATCTAAAATGCTTGAAAATGCTTATTTTAGCAAAACAGCACGTTTTGAGCTTTAATCAGCGTTTTAACGCGTAAAACAGCATAAAACGACAGAAATTTTTATTATTTTTTTATTAATTGCGTCTATTTGACGATTTCAACGATCTAAAATGCTTGAAAATGCTTATTTTAGCAAAACAGCACGTTTGAGCTTTAATCTGCGTTTTAACGCGTAAACATAAAACGACGATTTTTATTATTCGTTTTTAGTAATACTTCTATTTGAACGATTTCAACGATCTAAAATGCTTGAAAATGCTTATTTTAGCAAACAGCACGTTTTGAGCTTTAATCTGCGTTTTAACGCGTAAAACACATAAAACGACGAAATTTTTATTATTCGTTTTTTATTAATATTGCGTCTAATTGAACGATTTCAACGATCAAAATGCTTGAAAATCTTATTTTAGCAAAAAGCACTTTTGAGCTTTTAACGCGTTTTAACGCGTAAAACGCATAAAACGACGAAATTTTTATTATTCGTTTTTATTTTTATTGCGTCTTTTACGAACGATTTCAACGATCTAAAATGCTTGAAATGCTTATTTTAGCAAAACAGCCGTTTTGACTTTAATTACGTTTTAACGCGTAAAACAGCATAAAACGACGAATTTTTCATTATTCGTTTTTATTAATTTTTACGTCTATTTGAACGATTTCAACGATCAAAATCTTGAAAATCTTATTTTAGCAAAACAGCTTGTTTTGAGCTTTAATCTGCGTTTTAACGCGTAAAACAGCATAAAACGACAATTTTTATTATTCGTTTTTTATTAATATTGCGTCTATTTGAACGATTTCAGCGATCTAAAATGGCTTGAAAATGCTTATTTTAGCAAAACAGCACGTTTTGAGCTTTATTCTGCGTTTTAACGCGTAAAACAGCATAAAACGACGAATTTTTATTATTCGTTTTTATTTTATTGCGTCTATTTGAACGATTTCAACGATCTAAAATAGCTTGAAAATGCTTATTTTAGCAAAACAGCACGTTTTGGAGCTTTAATCTGCGTTTTAACGCGTAAAACAGCATAAAACGGCAAATTTTATTATTCGTTTTTATTAATATTGCTTCTATTTGAACGATTTCAGCGATCTAAAATGCTTGAAAATGCTTATTTTAGCAAAACAGCACGTTTGAGAGCTTTAATCTGCGTTTTAACGCGTAAAACAGACATAAAACGACAGAAATTTTTATTATTCGTTTTTTTTTAATATTGCTTCTATTTGAACGATTTCAACGATCTAAAATGCTTGAAAATGCTTATTTTAGCAAAACAGCACGTTTTGAGCTTTAATCTGCGTTTTAACGCGTAAAACAGCATAAAACGACGAATTTTATTATTGTTTTATTAATATTGCGTCTATTTGAACGATTTCAACGATCTAAAATGCTTGAAAATGCTTATTTTAGCAAAACAGCACGTTTTGAGCTTTTAATCTGCGTTTTAACGCGTAAAACAGCATAAAACGACAAATTTTTATTATTCGTTTTTATTAATATTGCTTCTATTTGAACGATTTCAACGATCTAAAATGCTTGAAAATGCTTATTTTAGCAAAACAGCACGTTTTGAGCTTTAATCTGCGTTTTAACGCGTAAAACAGCATAAAACGACGAAATTTTTATTATTCGTTTTTTATTAATATTGCGTCTATTTGCGATTTCAACGATCTAAAATGCTTGAAAATGCTTATTTTAGCAAAACAGCACGTTTTGAGCTTTAATCTGCGTTTTAACGCGTAAACACATAAACGGAAATTTTTTATTATTGTTTTTATTTATTGCGTTTTAACGATTTCAACGATCTAAAATGCTTTGAAAATACTTTTTAGCAAAACAGCTTAACGTTTAAGCTTTAATCAGCGTTTTAAGCGTAAAACAGCATAAAACGACGAAATTTTTATTATCTTTTTATTAATATGCTCTATTTGAAACGATTCAACGATCTAAAATGCTTAAATGCTTATTTAGCAAAACAGCACGTTTTGATTTAATCACGTTTTAACGCTAAAACAGCATAAGACGAATTTTTATTATTCGTTTTTATTAATATTACTTCTATTTAAACGATTCAACGATCTAAAATGCTTGAAAATACTGTATTTTACAAAAAAAGCCGATTTGAGCTTTAATAGTTTTAACGCTAAACAGCTTTAAAACGACGAAATTTTTATTATTCGTTTTTATTAATATTGCGCTATTTGAACGATTTAACGATCTAAAATGCTTGAAAATGCTTATTTTAGCAAAACAAAAAACGTTTTGCTTTTCGCGTTTAACGCGTAAAACAATAAACGGAATTTTTATTTTTTTTTAATTGCGTTTATTTGAACGATTTCAAGATCTAAAATGCTTGAAAATGCTTATTTTAGCAAAACACACTTTTGAGCTTTAATTCTGCGTTTTAACGCGTAAAACAGCATAAAACGACGAAATTTTTTTATTCGTTTTTTTTTTTTATTGCTTTTATTTGAACGATTTCAACGATCTAAAATGCTTGAAAATGCTTATTTTAGCAAAACACACGTTTTGAGCTTTTTAAACTGCGTTTTAACGCGTAAAACAGCATAAAACGACGAAATTTTTATTATTCGTTTTTATTAATATTGCTCTATTTGAACGATTTCCCAAAGATCAAAATGCTTGAAAATGCTTATTTTAGCAAAACAGCACGTTTTTAGCTTTAATCTGCGTTTTAACGCGTAAAACAGCATAAAAAAGACGAATTTTTATTATTCGTTTTTATTAATATTGCTTTTATTTGAACGATTTCAACGATCTAAAATGCTTTAAAATGCTTATTTTAGAAAACAGCACGTTTTGAGCTTTAATCTGCGTTTTAACGCGTAAAACAGCATAAAAGACAAATTTTTATTATTCGTTTTTATTAATATTGCTTCTATTTGAACGATTTCCCAAAGATCTAAAATGCTTGAAAATGCTTATTTTAGCAAAACAGCACGTTTTGAGCTTTAATTTTGCGTTTTAACGCGTAAAACAGCATAAAACGACGAAATTTTTATTATTCGTTTTTTTTTTTTTTGCTTTTATTTGAACGATTTCAACGATCTAAAAACTTGAAATTTCTTATTTTAAAAACAGCACGTTTTGAGCTTTAATCTGCGTTTTAACGCGTAAAACAGCATAAAACCCACGAATTTTATTATTCGTTTTTTTTATTGCTTCTATTTGAACGATTTCAACGATCTAAAATGCTTAA
>NW_027049836.1:0-3829 GCF_025399875.1 Dalotia coriaria
TATTTTTTTTTTTTAAAAAATTTTAAAGTTTCCAAAAAAAAAGGGAAAAAATTTTTTTTACCGTTTTGAGCTTTAATCTGCGTTTTAACGCGTAAAAAGCATAAAACGACGATTTTTATTATTGTTTTTTTTTTAATATTGCTTCTATTTAATTTCAAGATCATAAAATGCTTGAAAATGCATTTTAACAAAACAGCACGTTTTGAGCTTTAATCTGCGTTTTTAACGCGTAAAAAAGCTTAAAACGACGAATTTTTATTATTCGTTTTTATTAATGTTGGTTATTTGAACGATTTCAACGATCTAAATGCGAAATGCTTATTTTAGCAAAACAGCACGTTTGAGCTTTAATCTGCGTTTCAACGCTAAAAAAACATAAAATACGAATTTTATATTATTGTTTTATTAATATTGTTTCTATTTAAACGATTTCAAGATCTAAAATGCTTGAAAATGCTTATTTTTAGCAAAACAGCACGTTTTGAGCTTTAATCTGCGTTTAACGCTAAAAACGAAAACGAAAAATTTTTATTATTCGTTTTTTTTAATAATTTCTTCTATATGAACGATTTCAACGATTAAATGCTTGAAAATCTTATTTAGCAAAACAGCACGTTTGAGCTTTTTAAACTGCGTTTTTTAAAGCGTAAAACACATAAACGACGAATTTTTATTATTCGTTTTTTATTAATATTCTTTTATTTGAACGATTTCAGCGATCTAAAACGCTTGAAAATGCTTATTTTAGCAAAACAGCACGTTTTTTAGCTTTAATCTGGTTTTAACGCGTAAAACAACATAAAACGACGAATTTTTATTATTCGTTTTTTTTAATATATGCTTCTATTTGAACGATTTCAACGATCTAAAATGCTGAAAATGCTTATTTTAGCAAAACAGCACGTTTTGAGCTTTATTCTGCGTTTTTAAAGCGTAAAACAACATAAAACGACGAATTTCATTTTCGGTTTTATTAATATTGCGTCTATTTGAACGATTTCAACGATCTAAAATGTTGAAAATGCTTATTTTAAAAAAAACAGCACGTTTTGAGCTTTAATCCGTTTTAACGCGTAAAACAGCATAAAAACGACGAAATTTTTTTTTATTCGTTTTTATTAATATTGCTAATATTTGAACGATTTCAACGATCTAAAATGCTTGAAAATGCTTATTTTGTATAAAACAGCACGTTTTGAGCTTAATCTGCGTTTTAACGCGTGAACAGCATAAAACGACGAAATTTTTTATTATTCGTTTTTATTAATATTGCTTCTATTTGAACGATTTCAACGATCTAAAATGCTTGAAAATGCTTATTTTAGCAAAACGCAGCACGTTTTGAGCTTAATTCGCGTTTTAACGCGTAAACAGCATAAAAAACGACGAATTTTTTTATTATTCGTTTTTATTAATATTGCTTCTATTTGAACGATTTTAAAACGATCTAAAATGCTTTAAATGCTTATTTTAGCAAAACAGCACGTTTTGAGTTTTAATCTGCGTTTTAACGCGTAAAACAGCATAAAAACGACGAATTTTTTATTATTCGTTTTTATTAATATTGCTTCTATTTGAACGATTTCAACGATCTAAAACGCTTGAAAATGCTTATTTTAGCAAAACAGCACGTTTGAGCTTTAATCTGCAGTTTTAACGCGTAAACAGCATAAAACGACGAATTTTTATTCGTTTTTATTAATATTGCTTCTATTTGAACGATTTCAACGATCTAAAATGCTTGAAATGTTTATTTTGGCAAAACAGCACGTTTTGAGCTTTTAATCTGCGTTTAACGCGTAAAACAGCATAAAAACGACGAATTTTTATTATTCGTTTTTATTAATATTGCGTCTATTTGAACGATTTCAACGATCTAAAAATGCTTGAAAATGCTTATTTTAGCAAAACAGCACGTTTTGAGCTTTAATCTGCGTTTCAACGCGTAAACAGCAAAAAACGACGAATTTTATTATTCGTTTTTATTAATATTGCTTCTATTTGAACGATTTCAACGATCTAAAAAAGCTTGAAAATGCTTATTTTAGCAAAACAGCACGTTTTGAGCTTTTTAAACTGCGTTTTAACGCGTAAACAGCATAAAACGACGAATTTTTATTATTCGTTTTTATTAATAATGCGTCTATTTGAACGATTTCAACGATCTAAAAAAGCTTGAAAATGCTTATTTTAGCAAAAAAAGCAGTTTTGAGCTTTTTAAACTGCGTTTCAACGCGTAAAACAACATAAAAATAACGAATTTTTATTATTCGTTTTATTAATATTGTTTCTATTTAAACGATTTCAAAGATCTAAAATGCTTGAAAATGCTTATTTAGCAAAACAGACGTTTTGAGCTTTAATCTGCGTTTTTAAAGCGTAAAACAGCATAAAAACGACGAAATTTTTATTATTCGTTTTTATTAATAATCTTCTATTTGAACGATTTCAACGATCAAAAAAGCTTGAAAATGCTTATTTTAGCAAAACAGCACGTTTTGAGCTTTTAATCTGCGTTTTAACGCGTAAAACAACATAAAAACGACGAATTTTATTATTCGTTTTATTAATATTGCGTCTATTTGAACGATTTCCCAAAGATCTAAAATGCTTGAAAATGCTTATTTTAGCAAAAAAAGCACGTTTTGAGCTTTAATCTGCGTTTTAACGCGTAAAAAACATAAAACGACGAATTTTTATTATGCGTTTTTACTAATATTGCTTCTATTTGAACGATTTCAACGATCTAAAATGCTTGAAAATGCTTATTTTAGCAAAACAGCACGTTTTGAGCTTTAATCTGCGTTTTAACGCGTAAAACAGCAAAAAACGACGAATTTTTATTATTCGTTTTTATTAATATTGCTTCTATTTGAACGATTTCAACGATCTAAAAAAGCTTGAAAATGCTTATTTTAGCAAAACAGCACGTTTTGAGCTTTAATTTGCGTTTTAACGCGTAAAACAGCATAAAACGACAAATTTTTATTATTCGTTTTTATTAATATTGCGTCTATTTGAACGATTTCAACGATCTAAAATGCTTGAAAATGTTTTTTTTGCAAAACAGCCGTTTTTAGTTTTTAAACTGCTTTTTAACGCGTAAACAACATAAAAAAACGAATTTTTATTATTCGTTTTTTTTTAATATTGTTTATTTAAAAGTTTTAACGAACTAAAAGCGAAAATGCTTTTTAGCAAAAAAACGTTTGGTTTAATCTGCGTTTTTAACCCTAAACCATAAAAAAGACGGGTAAAATTTTTCGTTTTTATTAATATTGCTTCTTTTGGATTTTAACGATCTAAAATGCTTTAAAATGTTTTTTTTAGCAAAACGCCCTTTTGAGGGGAAACTGCGTTTTAACGCGTAAAACACATAAAAAAACAAATTTTTTTTTTTTTGTTTTTTTTTTAAAATTCTTTTATTTGAACGATTTCAACGATCTAAAACGAAAATTTATTTTGAAAACAGCACGTTTTGAGTTTAATCTCGTTTTAACGAAAAAAGCATAAAAAACGGAAAATTTTTTATTATTCGTTTTAAATATTGTTCTATTTAACGATTTCAAAAAATCTTAAAATGCTTTTTTAAAAAATTTTTCTTTTTTTTTTTAAGAAAACAGCCACGTTTTTTTTTTTTTAAAAGCCCTTTTTAAAATCTGCGGTTTTTTAAAAAAACCCCCCGGGGTAAAAAAGCCAAAATTTTTTTTTAAAATTTTTTTTAAAGAAAAAAAAATTTTAAAATTTTTTTTTCCCCTTTTTTAATTTTTTAAAAAAAAAAAAATTGCTTCTTTTAAAATTTGAAAAAACCGAAAAATTTTTTTCAACC
>NW_027049837.1:0-3829 GCF_025399875.1 Dalotia coriaria
AAAATGCTTGAAAATGCTTATTTTAGCAAAACAGCACGTTTTGAGCTTTAATCTGCGTTTTAACGCGTAAAATAACATAAAATGACGAATTTTTATTATTCGTTTTTATTAATATTGCTTCTATTTGAACGATTTCAACGATCTAAAATGCTTGAAAATGCATATTTTAACAAAACAGCACGTTTTGAGCTTTTTAAACTGCGTTTTAACGCGTAAAACAACATAAAACGACGAATTTTTTATTATTCGTTTTTATTAATATTGCGTCTATTTGAACGATTTCAACGATCTAAAATACTTGAAAATGCTTATTTTAGCAAAACAGCACGTTTTGAGCTTTAATCAGCGTTTTAACGCGTAAAACAGCATAAAAACGACGAAATTTTTATTATTTGTTTTATTAATATTGCGTCTATTTGAACGATTTCAACGATCTAAAATGCTTGAAAATGCTTATTTTAGAAAACAGCACGTTTTGAGCAGCAATCTGCGTTTTAACGCGTAAAACAGCATAAAACGACGAATTTTTTATTATTCGTTTTTTATTTTATTGCGTCTATTTGAACGATTTCGACGATCTAAAATGTTTGAAAATGCTTATTTTAGCAAAACAGAACGTTTTGAGCTTTAATCTGCGTTTTAACCCTAAAACAGCATAAAACGACGAAAATTTTATTATTCGTTTTATTAATATTGCGTCTATTTGAACGATTTCAACGATCTAAAATGCTTGAAAATGCTTATTTTAGCAAAACAGCACGTTTTGAGCTTTAATCTGCGTTTTAACGCGTAAAACAGCATAAAAATGACGAATTTTTATTATTCGTTTTTATTAATATTAGCTTCTATTTGAACGATTTCAACGATCTAAAATGCTTGAAAATGCTTATTTTAGCAAAACAGCACGTTTTGAGCTTTAATCTGCGTTTTAACGCGTAAAACAGCATAAAACGACGAAATTTTATTATTCGTTTTTATTAATATTGCGTCTATTTGAACGATTTCAACGATCTAAAATGCTTGAAAATGCTTATTTTAGCAAAACAGCACGTTTTGAGCTTTTAATCTGCGTTTTAACGCGTAAAACAGCATAAACGCGAATTTTTATTATTCGTTTTTTATTAATATTGCGTCTATTTGAACGATTTCAACGATCTAAAATACTTGAAAATGCTTATTTTAGCAAAACAGCACGTTTTTGACTTTAATCAGCGTTTTAACGCGTAAAACGCATAAAACGACAAAATTTTTATTATTTGTTTTATTAATATTGCGTCTATTTGAACGATTTCAACGTCTAAAATGCTTGAAAATGCTTATTTTAGCAAAACAGCACGTTTTGAGCTTAATCTGCGTTTTAACGCGTAAAACAGCATAAAACGACGAATTTTTATTATTCGTTTTTTATTATTGCTTCTATTTGAACGATTTCAACGATCTAAAATGCTTGAAAATCTTATTTTTAGCAAAACAGCACGTTTTGAGCTTTAATCTGCGTTTTTAACGCGTAAAACATCATAAAAACGACGAAATTTTTATTATTCGCTTTTATTAATATTGAGCTATTTGAACGATTTCAGCGTCTAAAATGTTGAAAATGCTTATTTTAGCAAAACAGCATGTTTTGAGCTTTTAATCTGCGTTTTAACGCGTAAAACAGCATATAAAACGACGAATTTTTATTATTCGTTTTTATTAATATTTTGCTTCTATTTGAACGATTTCACGATTACAAATGCTTGAAAATGCTTATTTTAGCAAAACAGCACGTTTTGAGCTTTAATCTGCGTTTTAACGCGTAAAACAGCATAAAAACGACGAAATTTTTATTATTCGTTTTTATTAATATTGCGTCTATTTGAACGATTTCAACGATCTAAAATGCTTGAAAATGCTTATTTTAGCAAAACAGCACGTTTTGAGCTTTAATCTGCGTTTTAACGCGTAAAACAGCATAAAAACGACGAATTTTTATTATTCGTTTTTATTAATATTTACGTCTATTTGAATGATTTCAACGATCTAAAATGCTTTAAAATGCTTATTTTAGCAAAACAGCACGTTTGAGCATTAATCTGCGTTTTTAACGCGTAAAACAGCATAAAACGACAATTTTTATTATTCGTTTTTATTAATATTGCTCTATTTGAACGATTTCAACGATCTAAAATGCTTGAAATTTATTTTAGCAAAAACAGACGTTTTGAGCTTAATCTGCGTTTTAACGCGTAAAACAACATAAAACGACGAAATTTTATTATTCGTTTTTATTAATAAATTGCTCTATTTGAACGATTTCAACGATCCTAAAATGCTTGAAATGCTTATTTTACAGCAAAACAGCACGTTTTGAGCTTTAATCTGCGTTTTAACGCGTAAACGCATAAAACGACGAAATTTATTATTCGTTTTATTAATATTGCTTCTATTTGAACGATTTCAACGATCTAAAATGCTTGAAAATGCTTATTTTAGCAAAACAGCACGTTTTGAGCTTTAATTTCGTTTTAACGCGCAGCATAAAACGACGGGTAAATTTTTCGTTTTTTTTTAAAATTTTTTTCCTTTTTAACGATTTCAACGATCTAAAACGAAAATGCTTATTTTGAAAACACACGTTTTGAGCTTTAATCTGCGTTTTAACGCGTAAAACACATAAAACGACGAAATTTTTTTTTTTTTTTTGTTTAAAATTGCGTCTTTTGAACGTTTTAACGATCTAAAATGGGGAAAATCTTATTTTTGCAAAACAGCACGTTTGAGCTTTAATCTGCGTTTTAACGCGTAAAACAGCATAAAAAGCGAATTTTTTTTTTTTTCGTTTTTATTAATTTTGCGTCTATTTGAACGTTTCCGATCAAAAAACTTGAAAATGTTATTTTTGCAAACAGCGTTTTTAGCTTTAAACAGCGTTTTAACGCGTAAACACATAAAACGGAAATTTTTAAATTTTTTGTTTTATTAATAGCGTCTATTTGAACGATTTCAACGATCTAAAATGCTTGAAAATGCTTATTTTTAAAAACAGCCGTTTTTGAGGCAATCGCGTTTTAACGCGTAAAAACATAAAACGACGAATTTTTTTTTATTCGTTTTTTTTTTAATAGCTTTTATTTGAACGATTTCAACGATCTAAAATGCTTGAAAATGCTTATTTTAGCAAAACAGCACGTTTTGAGCTTTTTAAACTGCGTTTTTTTAAAGCGTAAAAAAAATCAAAAACGACGAAATTTTTTTTTATTCGCTTTTTATTAAAATTTTCTTCTATTTGAAGATTTCAACGATCTAAAATGCTTGAAAATGCTTTTTTTGCAAAACAGCATTTTTGAGCTTTTAATCTGCGTTTTAACGCGTAAAACAGCATAAAACGACGTTTTTTTTTTTTTCGTTTTTATTTTATTGCCTATTTGAACATTTCAACGATCAAAATGCTTGAAAATGCTTTTTGAAAACAGCACTTTTGGCTTTTTAAACCTTTTTTAAAGCGTAAAACACATAAAACGACGAAATTTTTATTATTCGTTTTTTTTTTAATATTGCGTCTATTTGAACGATTTCAACGATCTAAAATCTTGAAAAAGCTTATTTTAGCAAAACAGCCCCTTTTGAGCAAACTGCGTTTTTAAAGCGTAAAACACATAAAATGCGTTTTTATTATTCGTTTTTTTTTAAAATTTGCTTTTATTTGAACGATTTCAACGATCAAAATGCTTGAAAATGCTTATTTTTTGCAAAACGCCCTTTTGAGCTTTTATTCTGCGTTTTTTAACCCTAAAACAGCATAAAAGACGAAATTTTTTTTATTCGTTTTATTAATATTGCGTCTATT
>NW_027049838.1:0-3828 GCF_025399875.1 Dalotia coriaria
ATAATTTAAAAACTTTGTTTTTTACGTTTTGCGTTAAAAAGCAGATTAAAAATAAAACGTGCTGTTTTTTCTAAAATAAAACATTTTCAAGCATTTTAGATCGTTGCAATCGTTCAAATAGACGCAATATTAATAAAAAAAGAATAATAAAAAAAATTTGTCGTTTTATGCTGTTTTGCGTTAAAACGCAGATTAAAACTCAAAACGTGCTGTTTTTTCTAAAATAAACATTTTCAAAACATTTTTTGATCGTCGAAATCGTTCAAATAAGGGAATAAAAATAAAAACGAAAAAACAAAATTTCGTCGTTTTTATGCTGTTTTACGCGTTAAAACCCCAGAATAAAACTCAAAACGTGCTGTTTTTCTAAAATAAGCATTTTCCCAAACATTTTTAGATCGTTGTCCCCTTTTAAATAGACGCAATATTTAAAAACGAATAATAAAAAATTTTGTCGTTTTTTTTCTTTTTTTACGCGTTAAAACGCAGATTAAAACTCAAATCTGCTGTTTTTTTCTAAAATAAAACATTTTCAAACATTTTAAAATCGTTGAAATCCCTTCCCAAAAAGGAAAGCAATATTAAAAAAACAAACAATAAAAATTTTTGTGGGGTTTTTTGCTGTTTTCGCGTTAAAACCGATTAAAACTCAAAAACGTGCTGTTTTGCTAAAATAAAATTTTTTAAAATTTAAAATCGTTGAAATCGTTCAAATAGACGCAATATTAATAAAAAAGGAATAATAAAAAAATCGTCGTTTTTATGCTGTTTTTCCCTTAAAACGCAGATTAAAGCTCAAAACGTGCTGTTTTGCTAAAAAAAGCATTTTTTAAGCATTTTTTGATCGTTGAAATCGTTCAAATGAAGCAATATTAATAAAAACGAATAATAAAAAAATTTTCGTTTTATGCTGTTTTAAAGCGTTAAAACGCAGATTAAAAACTCAAAACGTGCTGTTTTTAAAATAAGCATTTTCAAGCATTTTTAAAATCGTTGGGAAAACGTTCAAATAGACGCAATATTAATAAAAACAAATAATAAAAATTTTTGTGAAAAGCTTTTTTTTACGCGTTAAAAAGCTGATTAAAACTCAAAACGTGCTGTTTTGCTAAAATAAGCATTTTCAAAACATTTTGAAACCGAAAACGTTCAAATAGACGCAATATTAATAAAAACGATAAATAAAAAAATTTGTCGTTTTTAGTTTTTCCGCGTTAAAAAGCTGATTTAAAAACTCAAAACGTTTCTGTTTTTTCTAAAATAAAAACATTTTCAAGCATTTTAGATCGTTGAAATCGTTCAAATAGACGCAATATTTATAAAAAAGAATAATAAAATTCGTCGTTTTTTTGCTTTTTTTCGCGTTAAAACGCAGATTAAAACTCAAAAAAGTGCTGTTTTGCTTTTAAAAAAAATTTTTAAGCATTTTTTGATCGTTGAAATCCCTTCAAATAGACCAATATTAATAAAAAAGAATAAAAAAAATTTCGTCGTTTTTTTGCTGTTTTTCGCGTTAAAACGCTGATTAAAAATCAAAACGTCTGTTTTTCGCTAAAATAAGTATTTTCAAGCATTTTAGATCGTTGAAATCGTTTAAAAGGGAAAAAATATTAATAAAACGGTAAAAAAATTTCGTCGTTTTTATGCTGTTTTTCGCGTTAAAACGCTGATTAAAACCCAAAAAGTGCTGTTTTTTTCTAAAATAAAAACATTTTCAAGCATTTTAGATCGTTGAAATCGTTCAAAAAAGGGGCCAATAATTTAAAAAAAAGATAAATAAAAAATTTGTGGTTTTTTTATGCTGTTTTCGCGTTAAAACGCTGATTAAAAGCTCAAAACGTGCTGTTTTGCCAAAATAAATTTTCCCAAACATTTTAAAATCGTTTTAAATCGTTCAAATAGACGCAATATTAATAAAAAAAAATAAAAAATTTGTTTTTTTTAAAAAAAAAAAATTTTTTTGAAAATTTGAAAAAAAATTTTAAAAAAAAAAAATTTTTTTAAAAAAAAATTTTTTAAAAAAAAAAAATTTTTTAAAATTTTTTTTTTTAAAAAAAAATTTTAAAATTTTGGTTTTTAAAAACCCCTTTAAAAAAAAAAAAAAAAAAAAAAATTTTTTTTTTTTTTTTTAAATTTTTTTTTAAAAAAATTTTTTCTTTTTTTAAAAAAAAAAGAAAAATTTTTTTAAAAAAAAAAAAAATTTTTTTTTTCTTTTTTAAAAAAATTTTTTTTTTTTTTTTTTAAAAAAAACATTTTCCTTTTTTTTAAAAAAAATTTAAAAAAAAATTTAAAAAAAAAATAAAAAAAATTTTTTTTTTTTTTAAAATTTTTTTTTTTAAAAAAAAAAAAAAAAGGGTTTTTTTAAAATTTTAAAAAAAAGGGAAAAAAAAAATTAAAAAAAATTTTTTTTTTTAAACCCTTAAAAAAAAAGGGGTTTTAAAAAAAAAATTTTTAAAAAAAAATTTTTTTTTTTTTTTTAAAAAAATTTTAAAAAAAAAATAAAAAAAATTTTAAAAAAAATTTTTTTAAAGGGGAAAAAAAAAAATTTTTAAAATTTTTTCAAAATTTTTGGGGTTTTTTTAAACCTTTAAAAAAAAAATTTAAAAAAAAAAGGGAAAATTTTTCCCAAAACGTTTTTTGCCAAAAAATTTTTTAAAAAAAATTTTTTTTTTAAAAAGGGGTTTTTTTTGAAAAAAAAAAAAAAAAAAAAAAAAAATTTTTTTTTTTTTTTTTTTCCCCTTTTTAAAAAAAAGGGGTTTTAAAAAAAAAATTTTTGCAAAAAAATTTAAATTTTTAAAAAAAAAAAAAAAAAAAAAATTTTTTTAAAAATTTTTTTTTTTTAAAACGTTTTTGCCAAAAAATTTTTTAAAAAAAATTTTTTGCAAAAAAAACAAATTTTTGGGTTTAAACCTTTAAAAAAAAAAAATAAAAAAAAATTTTTTTTTCCCCTTTTAAACCTTTTTTTAAAAAATTTTTAAAAAAATTTTTTTTTTTTTAAATTTAAAAAAAAAAAAAAAATTTAAAAAATTTTTTTTCCCTTTTTTTTTTTTAAAAAAAAAAAAAAAAAAAAAAATTTTTTTAAAAAAACTTTTTTTTCCCCCCCAAAAAAAAAAAAAAAAATTTTTTTAAAAATTTTTTTTTTTTTTAAACCTTTTGGGAAAACCTTTTTCCAAAAAATTTTTTAAAAAAAAATTTTAAATTTTTTTAAAAAGGAAAAATTTTTTTAAAGAAAAAAAAAACGGTTTTTTTTTTTTTTTTTTTAAAAAAAACCAAAATTGGTTTTTTTTTTAAAAAATTTTTGGTTTTAAATTTTTTAAAAAAATTAAAAAAAATTTAAAAAAAACGAAAATTTTTTTTTTTTTTAAACCCCAAAAAAAAATTTTTTAAAAAAAAAAAATTTTTTGCAAAAAATTTTTTTTTTTTAGAAAAAAAAAAAAAAAAATTTTTTTAAAAAAATTTTAAAAAGTTTTTGGGGGGCCCCCAAAAAAAAAATTTTTTTTAAAAAGGGTTTTTTTTCCCTTTTTTTTAAAAAAAAAAAAAATTTTTTTTTTTAAAAAAGGGGGGGGTTTAAACCCTTTTTTTAAAAAAATTTTTTTTTTGGGGGGTTTTTTGGGGGGGGAAAAAAAAAAAAAATTTTTTTAAAAACCTTTTTTTTTTGGGGGGAAAAAAAATTTTTTAAAAAAGGGTTTTTTAAAATTTAAATTTTGGAAAAATTTTTTAAAAAAAAAATTTCCAAAAAAAAAAAAAATTTTTTTTGGTTTTTTTTTGGGGAAAAAAAAAAATTTTTTTTTAAAAAAAAATTTTTTTTTTTTTTGGTTTTTAAAAAAA
>NW_027049839.1:0-3826 GCF_025399875.1 Dalotia coriaria
TTTTTTTTATTTAAGATTTTTGGCTAAAAATTTTTAAAATTTTTTTTAAAAAAAAACTTTTAGTTTTTAACGCTTTTAAAGCGAAAAAATAAAAAAATTTTTTTTCGTTTTATTTATTGCCATTTAACTTTAAACGACAAAAACTTAAAATGCTTTTTTAGCAAAACAGCAAAATTTTTTTTTTCTTTTTTTTAAGCGTAAAAGAAAAAAAAACGACAATTTTTTTTTTTTTTTTTTTAAAAAGCCCTTTTTAAAAAATTTAACGTTAAAATTTTAAAAAAAAAAAAGACTTTTGGTTTTTTTTTTTTTTTTTAACGGTAAAAAAGATAAAAGCGAAAATTTTTTTTTTTTTTATTTTTTTTTTTCTTTTAACCTTTTAACGGATTAAAACAAAAATTTTTTTTAAAAATTTTTTTTAGCTTTAACGGTTTTAACGGTAAAAGCTAAAAAAGCAAAATTTTTTTTAACGTTTTTTTAATTTGCGTTTATTTAAAAAGATTTAACGGGTTAAAAACTTTTTTTTTTTTTAAAAAAGCCTTTTTTACTTTAAACCCCAAAAAAAAAAAAAAACGTTTTTTTTTTTTCGTTTTTAACCCAAAACGATTTAACGACAAAAATTTAAAATCTTTTTTTTGCAAAAGACGGTTTTTAGTTTTTAATTTCTTTTTGGAAAAAGCAAAAAAATTTTATTATTCGTTTTTTTAAAAAACCCCCGGGAAATTTTTTCGTTTTAAAAATTTTTTATTTTAAAAACACACTTTTGGGGTTTTTTTGCTTTTTTCGAAAAAAACATGCAAATTTTTTTTTTTTTTTTTATTTTTTTTTTATTTTTAAAAAATTTCAAAAAATCTTAAAAGTTAAAAAAAAATTTTTTATTCTGCGTTTTAAAGCAAAACCAAAAAACGAAAATTTTTATTTTTTTTTTTTTTTTTTTTTAAATTTCAAAAAAAATTTAAAATTTTTTTAAAAACAACGGGTTTTAATCTTTTTAACCAAAAAAAAAAAAAACGACGAATTTTTATTATTCGTTTTTTTTAAAATTGCTTCTATTTGAACGATTTCAACGATCTAAAAATGCTTGAAAATGCTTATTTTGTGCTAAAACAGCACGTTTTGAGTTTTAACTGCGTTTTAACGCGTAAAACAGCATAAAAAAACGACGAATTTTTTATTATTCTATTTTATTAATATTGCTTCTATTTGAACGATTTCAACGATTCAAAATGCTTGAAAATGCTTATTTTTAGCAAACAGCACGTTTTGAGCTTTAATCTGCGTTTTAACGCGTAAACAGCATAAAAACGACGAAATTCTTTATTATTCCGTTTTTATTAATATTGCGTCTATTTGAACGATTTCAACGATCTAAAATTTTGAAATGCTTACTTTTAGCAAAAACAAAAGCACGTTTTGAGCTATTCTGCGTTTTAACGCGTAAAACAGCATAAAAACTACTAAATTTTATTATTCGTTTTTATTTTATTGCGTCTATTTGAACGATTTCAAACGATCTAAAAATGCTCGGTGTCAAAGTTTATTTTAGCAAAACAGCACGTTTTGAGCTTTTAATCTGCGTTTTAACGCGTAAAACAGCATAAAAACGACGAATTTTTTTATTATTCGTTTTTATAATATTGCTTCTATTTGAACGATTTCAACGATCTGCAAAATGCTTGAAAATGCTTATTTTAGCAAAACAGCACGTTTTGAGCTTTAATCTGCGTTTTAACGCGTAAAAACAGCACAAAACGACGAAATTTTTATTATTCGTTTTTATTAATATTGCGTCTATTTGGAACGATTTCAACGATCTAAAATGCTTGAAAATGCGCTTTTATTTTAGCAAAACAGCACGCTTGAGCTTTATTCTGCGTTTTTACCGCAAAACAGTATAAAAAACGACAAATTTTTATGCTATTCGTTTTTATTTTTATTGCGTCTATTTGAACGATTTCAACGATCTAAAATGCTTGAAAAATGCTTATTTTAGCAAAACAGCACGTTTTGAGCTTTAATCTGCGTTTTAACGCGTAAAACAGCATAAAACGACGAAATTTTTATTATTCGTTTTTATTAATATTGCGTCCATTTGAACGATTTCAACGATCTAAAAATGCTTGAAAATGCTTATTTTGAAGCAAAACAGCACGTTTTGAGCTTTAATCTGCGTTTAACGCGTAAAACAGCATAAAAACGACGAATTTTTTATTATTCGTTTTTATTAATATTGCTTCTATTTGAATCGACAACGATCTAAAATGCTGGAATGCTTATCTAGCAAAAACAGTTACTGCTCTTTATTTTAATCTGCGTTTTAACGCGTAAACAGCATAAAAAACGACGAATTTTTATTATTCGTATTTTATTAATATTGCTTCTATTTGGAACGATTTCCGGATCTAAAAATGCTTGAAAATACTTATTTTAGCAAAACAGCACGTTTTGAGCTTCAATCTGCGTTTTAACGCGTAAAAATGCATAAAACGACGAAATTTTTATTATCTGTTTTTATTAATATTGCGTCTATTTGAACGATTTCAACGATCTAAAATGCTTGAAAAATGCTTATTTTAGCAAACAGCACGTTTTGGCTTTATTCTGCGTTTTAACGCGTAAAACAGCATAAAAAACGACGAAATTTTATTATCTTCGTTTTATTTTATTTGCGTCTATCGGAACGTAGATTTCAACGATCTAAAATGCTTGAAAAATGCTTATTTTAGCAAAACAGCACGTTTTTAACTTTAATCTGCGTTTTAATCTGCAAACAGCATAAAACGACGAATTTTTTTATTATTCGTTTTTTATTAATATTGCTTCTATTTGAACGATTTCAACGATCTAAAAAAGCTTTTAAAAAAGCTTATTTTAGCAAAAAAAGCACGTTTTGAGCTTTAACTGCGTTTTTACGCGTAAACAGCATAAAAACGCGAATTTTTTTTTATTCGTTTTTTTTAATATTGTTCTATTTAACGGGGTTTCAACGATCTAAAATGCTTGAAAATGTTTTTTTGAAAAAAAGCACGTTTTGAGCTTTATTCTGCGTTTTAACGCGTAAAACAGCATAAAAAAAGACAAATTTTTTTTTTATTCGTTTTTTTTTTTTATTGGTCTTTTTAACGATTTTAACGATTAAAATGCTTGAAAATGCTTATTTTTGCAAAACAGCACGTTTTACTTTTTAAACTGCGTTTTAACGCGTAAAAAAGCATAAAAAAAAGACGAAATTTTTTTTATTTGTTTTTTTTAATATTGGGCCATTTGAACGATTTCAACGATCTAAAATGCTTTTAAAAGCTTATTTTAGCAAAAAACACGTTTTGAGTTTAATCTGCGTTTTAACGGTAAAACATAAAACGACGAATTTTTTTTATTGTTTTTATTAATATTGCTTCTATTGCTTCTAACAAAACAGCAATTTGGGACTGCGTTTAACCCTAAAAAAAAAAATTAAACGACGAAATTTTTTTTATTCGTTTTTATTTTTTAGGCATTTTAACGATTTCAACGATATAAAATGCTTGAAAATGCTTATTTTAGCAAAACAGCACGTTTTGAGCTTTATGGTGCTATTCTGAGAGCACCGAAGGGGTACTGTCGAACGAACGCAGACAATTCTGAGTGCCCAACGGAGGCTTTTGAGGGGTTTTGTCAATTTTTTGAGCAGCTTGAGGGGGCCGATAGCCTTCGTAAATGTTTTTACGCATGCGCGCCTCTGGCGCGGGTGAAACTGCCTTACCGCAGCCTTTTCTCCCCACAACCGCACTCGGTCGTCTCGTCTGCCCGCCTATTCATCGAAATTGGTAAGTGGAATATTTTGCCGAGC
>NW_027049840.1:0-3819 GCF_025399875.1 Dalotia coriaria
TTTTCGTTTTTCAATTTTATTGGCTATTTTAACGATTTCAACGATCTAAAAAGGGTTGAAAAAGCTTATTTTAGCAAAACAAACTTTGGCTTTAATTTTGCGTTTTAACGCGTAAAACAGCATAAAACGACGAATTTTTTTATTCGTTTTTTTTTTTATTGCTTTTATTTGAACGATTTCAACGATTTTAAAATGCCCGAAAATGCTTATTTTTGCAAAAAAAACACGTTTTGAGCTTTAATCTGCCCTTTTAACGCGTAAAAAAACATAAAACGACAAATTTTTATTATTGGTTTTTTTTAATATTGCTTTTTTTGAACGATTTCAACGATCTAAAATGCTTGAAAATGTTTTTTTAACCCAAAAAAGCACTTTTTGGGGTTTAATTTTGCGTTTTTCGCGTAAAACAACATAAAAAAGGGGGGGGTTTTTATTATTCGTTTTTTTTTTTATTGGCCCTCTATTTAACGATTTCAACGATCTTCTTGAAAATGCCCATTTTAACAAAACAAGCCCTTTTGGGCTTTAAACCCGCGTTTTAACGCGTAAAACAGCCCTAAAACGACAAATTTTTATTATTGGGTTTTTTTTTTTATTTGCCTTTTGAACGATTTCCCAAAGATCAAAAGCTTGAAAAGCGCAAAACAGCCCTTTTTAGCTTTAATCTGCGTTTTAACGCGTAAAACAACATAAAACGACGGGAAATTTTTTTTATTCGTTTTTTTTAATTTGGGGTCCCATTTAACGATTTCAACGATCTAAAATGCTTGAAAAAGTTTTTTTAGCAAAACAAACGTTTTTTAACTTTAATTTTGCGTTTTTAAAGCGTAAAACAACATAAAACGACAAATTTTAAATTTTTCGTTTTTTTTTTTTATTTTCTATTTGAACGATTTCAACGATCTTCTTGAAAAAGCTTATTTTTGCAAAACAGCCCTTTGAGCTTTAATCTGCGTTTTTAAAAGCGTAAAAAAACCAAAAAAGACGAAATTTTTTTTTATTCGTTTTTATTAATATTGCGTCTATTTGAACAAATTTTAACGATCTAAAATGCCGAAAATGCTTATTTTAGAAAACAGCACGTTTTTTAGCTTTAATTTTGCGTTTTAACGCGTAAAAAAGCAAAAAAAGACGAAATTTTATTATTCGTTTTTATTTTTATTGCCCGTCTATTTGAACGATTTCAGCGTTAAATGCTTGAAAATACTTATTTTTAGCAAAACAGCGCGTTTGAGCTTTAATCTGCGTTTTTAACGCGGCCAGGCAGCATAAAACGATTTTTATTATTCGTTTTTATTAATATTGCTTCTACCCCGAACGGTTCAGCGATCTAAAATGCTTGATAATGCTTATTTTAGCAAAACAGCACGTTTGAGCTTTTAATCTGCGTTTTTAACGCGTAAACAGCATAAAACGACGAAATTTTTGTGTTATTCGTTTTTTACTATTAATATGCGTCTATTTGAACGATTTCCAGCGATCACAAAATGGCGAAAATGGCATTTTAGCAAAACCTTTTATTTGGGCTTTATTCTGCGTTTTTAACGCGTAAAGAGCAGCATAAAAAACGACGAAATTTTTATTATTCGTTTTATTAATATTGCGTCCATTTGAACGATTTCCAACGATCTAAAATTGAAAATGCTTATTTTAGCAAAACAGCGCGTTTGTGAGAGCTTTTAATCTGCGTTTAACGCGTAAAACAGCATAAAACGACGAATTTTTTATTATTCGTTTTTATTAATATTGCTTCTATTTGAACGATTTCAACGATCTAAATGCTTGAAAATGCTTATTTTTAGCAAAACAGCACGTTTGCAGGCTTTAATCTGCGTTTTAACGCGCGTAAAACAGCATAAAACGACGAATTTTTATTATTCGTTTTTTTTTATTAGTATTGCTTCTATTTGAACGATTTCAACGATCTAAAATGCTTGAAAATGCTTATTTTATAAAAACAGCACGTTTTGAGCTTTTAATCTGCGTTTTAACGCGTAAAACAGCATAAAACGGCAGAATTTTTATTATTCGTTTTTTTATTAATATTGCGCGTCCTATTTGAACGATTTCAACGTCTAAAATGCTTGAAATGCTTATTTTGGGAAAACAGCACGTTTTGAGCTTTTATTCTGCGTTTAACGCGTAAAACAGCATAAAACGACGAAATTTTATTATTCGTTTTTATTTTTATTGCGTCTATTTGAACGATTTCAACGATCTAAAATGCTTGAAAATGCTTGGCAGCAAAACAGCACGTTTTTGAGCTTTTAATCACCAGAACGGCGTAAAACAGCATAAAAACGACAGAAATTTTATTATTCGTTTTTATTAATATTGCACGTCATTTGAACGATTTCCAACGATCTAAAATGCTTGAAAATACTTATTTTAGCAAAACAGCACGTTTTGAGCTTTAATCTGCGTTTTAACGCGTAAAACAGCATAAAACGACGGGTACATTATTCGTTTTTTATTAATATTAACTCTATTTGAACGATTTCAACGATCTGCAATGCTTAAGAAAATGCTTATTTATAAAGAGCAGCTTTTGTTTTGGGGCTTTAATCTGCGTTTTAACGCGTAAAACAACGCCGAACGAGCGAAATTTTTATTATTCGTTTTATTAATATTGCGTCTATTTGAACGATTTCAACGATCTAAAATGCTTGAAAATGCTTATTTTGGCAAAACAGCATTTGGGCTTTATTCTGCGTTTTAACGCGTAAAACAACATAAAACGACGCAATTTTTTATTATTCGTTTTTTATTGTGTACGTCCATTTGAACGATTTCAGCGATCTACAAAATGCTTGAAATGCTTATTTTAGCAAAACAGCGCACGTTTTTGAGCTGCAATCTGCGTTTTTAAGCAACGCGTAAAACAGCATAAAAACGACAGATTTACATTATTCGTTTTTATTGTATATTACTCCTATTTGAACGATTTCAACGATCTAAAATGCTTGAAAATGCTTATTTTAGCAAAACAGCACGTTTTGAGCTTTAATCTGCGTTTTAACGCGTAAAACAACATAAAACGGCAATTTTTATTATTCGTTTTTATTAAGTATTGCTTCTATTTGAACGATTTCAACGATCTAAAATGCTTGAAAATGCTTATTTTTGCAAAACAGCCCTTTGAGCAATCGCGTTTTTAAAGCGTAAAAAACATAAAACGACAAATTTTTTTATTAATATTGCGTCTATTTGAACGATTTCAACGATCTAAAGCGTGCCCAAACAAAACAGCACGTTTGAGCAATCTGCGTTTTAACGCGTAAAAAACATAAAAACGCAAAAATTTTTTTATTCGTTTTTTTTAATATTTTCCAGAACGATTTCAACGTCAAAAGCTTTAAAAACTTATTTTGAAAACAGCACTTTTGAGCTTTTTTTCTGCGTTTTTAACCGTAAAAAACATAAAACGACGAAATTTTATTATTCGTTTTTTTTTTTTTTTATTGCCTCTTTTGAACGATTTCAACGATCAAAATGCGAAAATCTTATTTTTGCAAAAAGCCCTTTGAACTTTTCCCCTTTTTGGAAAAAAAAAAAAATTTTTTTTTTTTTTATTTTTTTGGGTTTTAAAAAAAAAAAGGGAAAAATTTTTTTAAAAACAAGGGGTTTTTTTTTTTCCCCTAAAACCATAAAAACGACAATTTTTTTAAAATTGTTTTTAAAAAAAAAATTTTTTTAACCAGACTAAAAACTTAAAGTTTTTCCAAAAATTTAGCATTTGCGAACGGTAAAAAAAAGCGTTTTTTTTACGTTTTTATTAAATTTCTTAAAGGATTTGGCAAAAGCTTGTGCTTATTTTTG
>NW_027049841.1:0-3819 GCF_025399875.1 Dalotia coriaria
GCAAGGCGGAGCGGCGATCTTACCTATGAAATTGGTTTTCAAGCCGTCTACGCCGAGGTGATTTTAATATGGTCGTAACACTGTCGTAACACTAATAATTGTCTAGAATGACTGATCACTTTTCTGCTCTCCCTCTCCGCACTCATTCGTGCCAAGCAGAAAAGTGCGAGTCACTAGACTTCTTAAATGGGGAATTTCCCGTTTACATTAATATTGCTTCTATTTGAACGATTTTAACGATCTAAAATGCTTGAAAATGCTTATTTTAGCAAAACAGCACGTTTTGAGCTTTAATCTGCGTTTTAACGCGTAAAACAAGCAAAAACGACGAAATTTTTATTATTCGTTTTTATTAATATTGCGTCTATTTGTACGATTTCAACGATCTAAAATGCTTGAAAATGATTATTTTAGCAAAACAGCACGTTTTGAGCTTTAATCTGCGTTTTAACGCATAAAACAGCATAAAAACGACGACATTTTTATTATTCGTTTTTATTAATATTGCGTCTATTTGAACGATTTCAACGATCTAAAATGCTTGAAAATGATTATTTTAGCAAAACAGCACGTTTTGAGCTTAAATCTGCGTTTTAACGCGTAAAACAGCATAAAATCGACGAATTTTTATTATTCGTTTTTATTAATATTGCTTCTATTTAAACGGGTTTCAACGATCTAAAATGCTTGAAAATGATTATTTTAGCAAAACAGCACGTTTTGAGCTTTAATTTGCGTTTTAACACGTAAAACAGCATAAAACGACGAATTTTTATTATTCGTTTTTATTAATATTGCTTCTATTTGAACGATTTCAACGATCTAAAATGCTTGAAAATGCTTATTTTAGCAAAACAGCACATTTTGAGTTTTAATCTGCGTTTTAACGCGTAAAACAGCATTAAAACGACGAAATTTTTATTATTCGTTTTATTAATATTGCGTCTATTTGAACGATTTCAACGATCTAAAATGCCTGAAAATGATTATTTTAGCAAAACAGCCCGTTTTGAGCTTTAATCTGCGTTTTAACGCGTAAACAGCATAAAAACGACGAATTTTTATTATTCGTTTTTATTAATATTGCTTCTATTTAAACGATTTCAACGATCTAAAATGCTTGAAAATGCTTATTTTAGCAAAACAGCACGTTTTGAGCTTTTAATCTGCATTTTAACGCGTAAAACAACATAAAAACGACGAAATTTTTATTATTCGTTTTTATTAATATTGCGTCTATTTGAACGATTTCAACGATCTAAAAATGCTTGAAAATGATTATTTTAGCAAAACAGCACTTTTGAGTTTAATCTGCGTTTTAACGCGTAAAACAGCATAAAAACGACGAAATTTTTATTATTTGTTTTTATTAATATTGCGTCTATTTGAACGATTTAAACGATCAAAATGCTTGAAAATGATTATTTTAGCAAAACAGCACGTTTTGAGCTTTAATCTGCGTTTTAACGCGTAAAACAACATAAAACGACGAATTTTTTATTATTCGTTTTTTTTATTATTGCTTCTATTTGAACGATTTCAACGATCTAAAAAGCTTGAAAATGCTTATTTTAGCAAAACAGCACGTTTTGAGCTTTAATCTGCGTTATAACGCGTAAAACAGCATAAAACGACGAAATTTTTATTATTCGTTTTTATAATATTGCGTCTATTTGAACGATTTCAACGATCTAAAATGCTTGAAAATGATTATTTTAGCAAAACAGCACGTTTTGAGCTTTAATCTGCGTTTTAACGCGTAAAACAGCATAAAACGACGAATTTTTATGATTCGTTTTTATTAATATTGCTTCTATTTGAACGATTTCAAAAAATCTAAAATGCTGAAAATGCTTATTTCAGCAAAACAGCACGTTTTGAGCTTTTAATCTGCGTTTTAACGCGTAAAACAGCATAAAACGACGAAATTTTTTATTATTCGTTTTTATTAATATTCGCGTCTATTTGAACGATTTCAACGATCTAAAATGCCTGAAAATGATTATTTTTTGCAAAACAGCCGTTTTGAGCTTTTAATCTGCGTTTTAACGCGTAAAACAGCATAAAAACGACGAATTTTTTATTATTCGTTTTTATTAATATTGCTTCTATTTGAACGATTTCAACGATCTAAAATGCTTGAAAATGTTATTTTAGCAAAACAGCACGTGTTGAGCTTTAATCTGCGTTTTAAAGCGTAAAACAGCATAAAAACGACGAAATTTTTATTATTCGTTTTTATTAAATTTTTGCGTCTATTTGAACGATCTCAACGATCTAAAATGCTTGAAAATGATTATTTTAGCAAAACAGCACGTTTGAGCTTTAATCTGCGTTTTAACGCGTAAAACAGCATAAAAACGACGATTTTTATTATTCGTTTTTTATTAATATTGGTCTATTTGAACGATTTCAACGATCTAAAATGCTTGAAAATGATTATTTTAGCAAAACAGCACGTTTGAAGTTTTAATCTGCGTTTTAACGCGTAAAACAGCATAAAACGACGAATTTTTAATTATTCGTTTTTATTAATATTAGCTTCTATTTGAACGATTTCAACGATCTAAAATGCTTGAAAATGCTTATTTTAGCAAAACAGCCGTTTTGAGCTTTAATCTGCGTTTTAACGCGTAAAACAGCATAAAAACGACGAAATTTTTATTATTCGTTTTATTAATATTGCGTCTATTTGAACGATTTAAACGATCTAAAATGCTTGAAAATGATTATTTTAGCAAAACAGCATGTTTGATCTTTAATCTACGTTTTAACGTAAAACAGCATAAAACGACGAATTTTTTATTATTCGTTTTTATTAATATTGCTTCTATTTGAACGATTTCAACGATCTAAAATGCTTAAAAAGTTTTTTTTGAAAACAAGCCGGGCTTTAATCTGCGTTTTTAAAGGAAAAAAGCATAAAAACACGAAATTTTTTTTTTATTCGTTTTATTAATATTGCTTTTATTTGAACGATTTCCCCGATCTAAAAAGCTTGAAAATGTTATTTTAGCAAAACAGCACGTTTTGGGGCTTTTAAACGTTTTAACGCAAAAAAGCATAAAAAACGAAAATTTTTTTTTCGCTTTAATTTAAGGGGCCAGGGAAAACCCGATTTTTTAAAAAACTTTTAAAATGTTATTTTAGCAAAACAGAAGTTTTGGGGGTTTTTAAATTCGTTTAACGCAAAAAGGATAAAAGACGGGGAAATTTTTTTCGTTTTTTTTTTAATATTGCTTTTATTTTAACGTTTCACGACCCGGCTGGGGGGAAATTTTTTTTAACAAAAAAAGCACGTTTTTGAAGGCCGGGGTTTTTAAAGCAAAACAACATAAAACGAAGGAAATTTTTTTTTATTTTTTTTTTTTTAGCTTCCATTTTAACATTTCAACGATTTTAAAAAGCTTAAAATGTTTTTTTTAGAAAAAACGTTTTTTAGTTTAATCCCCGTTTTAACGCGTAAAACAAACATAAAAAAAGACGAAATTTTATTATTCGTTTTTTTAAAAATTGCGTCTATTTGAACGATTTCAAAAAGATCTAAAAAAGCTTGAAAATGATTATTTTAGCAAAACAGCACGTTTTTTTGAAAGCTTTTTAAAAAAAAACTTTTTTTTTTGGGTTTTTTTTTTTTAAAGCCCCTTTAAAAAAAAACCAAGGCCCTAAAAAAGACGAAAATTTTTTTTTTTGGGCTTTTTTTCCCTTTTTTTTTATTTAAAAAATTTTTTTTGCTTTTTGGTTTTTTTTTTGAAAACCGAAAATTTAACGATTTCAAAATGCTTTTTTAAAAAATTTGGGTTTTTTTTTTTTAAAAAA
>NW_027049842.1:0-3817 GCF_025399875.1 Dalotia coriaria
TTGGTTAAAAACCGTTTCAAAATTCGTTTGTCATTTTTTAAAACATTTTAAATCGTTGAAATCGTTTTTTAAAAGAAGCAATATTAAAAAAAAACGAATAATAAAAATTTTGTGGTTTAAAGCTTTTCGCGCGTTAAAACGCAGATTAAAACTCAAAACGTGCTGTTTTTTTAAAAAAATCATTTTCAAGGGATTTTGAAACGTTGAAATGTTTAAATAGAAACCAAAAATTAATAAAAAAAGAATAATAAAAATTTTGTCGTTTTTTTTGCTGTTTTACGCTTAAAAACCAGAAAAAACTCCGTGCTGTTTTTTTGCCCAAAAACTTTTTTCCGCATTTTTAGACGGGGGAAACGGGTTTTTAATTTTGAGGAATATTTTAATTAAAAAACGGGGAAAATAAAAATTTTTTTGTTTCCCGGGGGGGGTTTTTAAAAAGGGGTGTTTTTTTCCCCGTTAAAAAGCAGAATTTAAAAAACAAAACGTGCTGTTTTGCTAAAATAAGCATTTTCAAAGCATTTTAGATCGTTGGAAATCGTTCAAATGAAGCAATATTAATAAAAACGAATAATCAAAATTCGTCGTTTTTATACTTTGTTTTACGCGTTAAAATACAGATTAAAACTCAAAACGTGTTGTTTTGCTAAAATAAGCATTTTCAGCATTTTAGATCGTTGAAATCGTTCAAATAGACGCAATATTAATAAAAACGAATAATAAAAATTCGTCGTTTTTATGCTGTTTTACTTGTTAAAGCGCAGGTAAACTCAAAACGTGCTGTTTGCTAAAATAAGCATTTTCAAAAGCATTTTTGATCGTTGAAATCGTTCAAATAAGCAATATTAATAAAAACGAATAATAAAAAATTCGTCGTTTTTGTACTGTTTTACGCGTTAAAACGCAGATTAAAGCTCAAAACGTGCTGTTTTTGTAAGCAAGCATTTCCGAGCGACTTTGGTGTTTAGATGGAACGGCCAGAGCGATGGTGTGGCGATAAGCGAAATTTGGGTAGACGCGTTAAACGCAGATTAACGCTCAAAACGTGCTGTTTTCGATAAGCATTTTCAAGCATTTTAGATCGTTGGGAAATCGTTCAAATAGACGCAATAAAAATAAAAACGAATAATAAAAATTTCGTCGTTTTTATGCTGTTTTACGCGTTAAAACGCAGAATAAAGCTCAAAACGTGCTGTTTTGCTAAAATAAGCATTTTCAAGCATTTTTGATCGTTGAAATCGTTCCAAATAGAAGCAATATTAATAAAAACGAATAATAAAAATTCGTCGTTTTTATGCTGTTTTACGCGTTAAAACGCAGATTAACGCTTTCAAAACGTGCTGTTTTGCTGAAATAAAGCATTTTCAAGCATTTTTAAGATCGATCGCCGTTCCGGAAATAGACGCAATAAAATAAAAACGAATAAATAAAAATTTCGTCGTTTTTATGCTGTTTTTACGCGTTAAAACGCAGATTAAAGCATCAAAACGTGCTGTTTTGCTAAAAGCCAGCATTTTTCAAGCATTTTAGATCGTTGAAATCGCTCAAATAGACGCAATATTAATAAGCAGGCAAATAAAAATTTCGTCGTTTTTATGCTGTTTTACGCGTTAAAACGCAGATTAAAGCTCAAACGTGCTTGTTTTGCTAAAATAGAAACATTTTCAAGCATTTTTAGATCGTTGAAATCGTTCAAATAGAAGCAATATTAATAAAAAACGAATATTAAAATTCGTCGTCTTTATGCTGTTTTTGCGGTTGGCGCAGATTAAAGAAACTCAAAACGTGTTGTTTTGCTAAAATAACATTTTTCAAGCATTTTAGATCGTTGAAATCGTTCGATAGAAGCAATATTAATAAAAAAACGAATGGCAAAAAATTCGTCGTTTTATGCTGTTTTACGCGTTAAAACTGCGCAGAATAAAGCTCAAAACGTGCTGTTTTGCTTTAAAATAAGCATTTTCAAGCATTTTTGATCGTTGAAATCGTTCAAATAGAAGCAATATTAATAAAAACGAATAATAAAAGATTCGTCGTTTTTATGCTTGTTTTACGCGTTAAAACGCAGATTAAAGCTCAAAACGTGCCGGCACAAAATAAAGCATTTTCAAGCATTTTGGTCCCGTTGGGAAATGAATTTCAAATAGAAGCAATATTAATAAAAACGAATAATAAAAATTTCGTCGTTTTTATGCTGTTTTGCGTTAAAACGCAGAATAAAGCTCAAACGTGCTGTTTTGCTAAAATAAGCATTTTTTAAAGCATTTTAGATCGTTGAAATCGTTCAAATAGAAACAATATTGGCAAAACGAATAATAAAAATTCGTCGTTTTTGTACTGTTTGCGTTAAAACGCAGATTAAAGCTCAAAACAGGCGTGTTTTGCTAAAATAAGCATTTTCAAGCATTTTTAGATCTCGTTGGAAATCGTTCAAATAGAAGCAATATTAGTAATAAAAACGAATAATAAAAATTCCGTCGTTTTTATGCTGTTTTACGCGTTAAAACGCAGATTAACGCTCAAAACGTGCTGTTTTGCTAAAATAAGCATTTAAAAGATTTAAATCGTTTTAAAAAGCGTAAAATAAAAAAAGAAAATAAAAAAACTGTTTTTATTTTTTTAGCTTAAAAAGTTAAAATCAAAAAAATTTTTTTAAAAAAGAAAATTTTTAAATTTTGTCTTAAATGCTAAAAAAAATTTTAAAAAGAATAAAAAAATTTTTGTTTTTTGCTTTTAGCTTAAAAAGAAATAAACTCAAAATGCTTTTTTAAAAAAAAATTTTAAGCTTTTAAACGTTAAACGTTAAAAGAAAAATTAAAAAAAGTTCAAAAAATTGTGTTTTACTTTTTCCCTTAAAACGCAATTTAAACTAAAAGGGTTTTTTAAAATGCTTTTAAGCTTTTTAACCCTTAAACGAAAAAAGCCAATTTTCAAAAAAACTTTTTTTTTAGCGTTAAAACCCGTTAAATAAGATTTTTTTAAAAAAAAAATTTTTTCTTTTTTAACGTTAAACGTTAAATAAAAAAATTTTAAAAAAAAAATAAAAAGCTTTTTTTTTTCTTTAACCCTTAAAACGCAAATAAACTCAAAACTTTCTGTTTTTTCTAAAATAAGCATTTTTTAAGCATTTTAGATCGTTAAATCGTTCAAATAGAACAATATTAAAAAAAACGAAAAATAAAAAATTTGTCGTTTTTTTGCTGTTTTTTGCGTTAAAATGCAGATTAAAGCTCAAAAGTGTTGTTTTGCTAAAATATCATTTTCAAGCATTTTGATCGTTGAAATCGTTCAAATAGACGCAATATTTAAAAACGAATAAAAAAATTCGTCGTTTTTTTGCTGTTTTTTCGCGAAAAACCCGATTAAACTCAAAACGTGCTGTTTTGCTAAAATAAGCATTCTCAAGCATTTTAGATCGTTGAAATCGTTCAAATGAAGCAATATTTTTAAAAAAGAATAATAAAAATTTCGTCGTTTTTATGCTGTTTTATGCCTTAAAACGCAGATTAAACCCAAAAAGTGCTGTTTTTTCTAAAATAAACAACTTTTTGATCGTTGAAATCGTTTTAAAAAAGAACAAAATTAAAAAAAACGAATAATAAAAATTCGTATTTTTTTTGCTGTTTTACGCTTAAAACGCAGATTAAAAAATCAAAAAATGCTGTTTTTGCAAAATAAGCATTTTCAAGCATTTTAGATCGTTGAAATCGTTCAAAAAAAAGAAATAATAAAAACGAATAATCAAAATTCGTGGTTTTATGCTGTTTTTCGCGTTAAAACGCAGATTAAAACTCAAAACGGTTGTTTTGCTAAAAAAAGC
>NW_027049843.1:0-3814 GCF_025399875.1 Dalotia coriaria
AATTTTTTCAAAACAGCACGTTTTTAGCTTTAATCTCGTTTTAACGCGTAAAACAGCATAAAACGACGAATTTTTATTATTCGTTTTTATTAATATTGCTTCTGTTTGAACGATTTCAACGATCTAAAATGCTTGAAAATGCTTATTTTAGCAAAACAGCACGTTTTGAGCTTTAATCTGCGTTTTAACGCGTAAAACAGCATAAAAACGACGAAATTTTATTATTCGTTTTTATTAATATTGCGTCTATTTGAACGATTTCAACGATCTAAAGTGCTTGAAAATGATTATTTTAGCAAAACAGCACGTTTTGAGCTTTAATCTGCGTTTTAACGCGAAAACAGCATAAAAAAGACGAAATTTTATTATTTGTTTTTTTAATATTGCGTCTATTTGAACGGGTTTCAACGATCTAAAATGCTTTAATATGATTATTTTAAACAAAACAGCACGTTTTGAGCTTTAATCGGCGTTTTTAAAGCGTAAAACAGCATAAAAAAGATGAATTTTTATTATTCGTTTTTATTAATATTTTTTTTTGAACGATTTCCCCGATCTAAAAACTTGAAAATGCTTATTTTAGCAAAAAAACACGTTTTTTAGCTTTTTAAACTGCGTTTTAACGCGTAAAACAGCATAAAAAAGACAAAATTTTTTTTATTCGTTTTATTAATATTGCGTCTATTTGAACGATTTCAACGATCTAAAATGCTTGAAAATGATTATTTTAGCAAAACAGCACGTTTTTAGCTTTAATCTGCGTTTTAACGCGTAAAACAGCATAAAAAAGACGAATTTTTATTATTCGTTTTAATTAATATTGCTTCTATTTGAACGAATTCAATGATCTCGAAAATGATTTTAGCAAAACAGCACGTTTTGGTTTTGCGTTTTAACGCGTAAACAGCATAAAACGCGAAATTTTTATTAATCATTTTTTATTAATATTACGTCTATTTAAACGATTTCAACGATCTAAAATGCTTGAAAATGCTTATTTTAGAAAACAACGTTTTGAGCTTTAATCTGCGTTTTAACGCGTAAAACTGCATAAAAAACCCCGAAATTTTTATTATTCGTTTTTTATTAATATTGCGTCTATTTGAACGATTTCAACGATGTAAAATGCTTGAAAATGATTATTTTAGCAAAACAGCACGTTTTTTTAGCTTTTAAACTGCGTTTTAACGTGTAAAACAGCATAAAACGACGAATTTTTTTTTATTCGTTGTTTATTAATATTCTTCTATTTGAACGATTTCAACGATCTAAAATGCTTGAAAATGCTTATTTTAGCAAAACAGCACGTTTTGAGCTTTAATCTGCGTTTTTAAAGCGTAAAACAGCCCAAAAAAGACGAAATTTTTATTATTCGTTTTTATTAATATTGCGTCTATTTGAACGATTTTAACGATCTAAAGTGCTTGAAAATGATTATTTAGCAAAACAGCACGTTTTGAGCTTTAATCTGCGTTTTAACGCGTAAAACAGCATAAAACGACGAATTTTTATTATTCGTTTTTATTAATATTGCGTCTATTTGAACGATTTCAACGATCTAAAATGCTTGAAAATGCTTATTTTAGCATAACAGCCCTTTTGAGCTTTTAATCTGCGTTTAACGCGAAACAGCATAAAACGACGAAATTTTTTTTTATTCGTTTTTTTTTAATATTCCGTCTATTTGAACGATTTCAACGATCCAAAAAAGCTGAAAAATGATTATTTTACCAAAACAGCACGTTTTGAGCTTTAATCTGCGTTTTTTAAAGCGTAAAACAGCATAAAAACGACGAATTTTTATTATTCGATTTTTTATTAATATTGCTTCTATTTGAACGATTTCAACGATCTAAAATGCTTGAAAATGCTTATTTTAGCAAAACAGCCGTTTTTAGCTTTAATCTGCGTTTTAACGCGTAAAACAGCATATAAACGACGAAATTTTTATTATTCGTTTTTATTAATATTGCGTCTATTTGAACGATTTCAACGATCTAAAGTGCTTGAAAATGATTATTTTAGCAAAACAGCACGTTTTGAGTTTATCTGCGTTTTTCGCGTAAAACACATAAAAACGACGAAAATTTTTTTATTCGTTTTTATTAATATTGCGTCTATTTGAACGATTTCAACGATTTAAAATGCTTGAATATGATTATTTAAAAAAAAGCCGTTTTGAGCTTTAATCTGGTTTTAACGCGTAAAACAGCATAAAACGACGAATTTTTTTTATTCGTTTTTTTTTAATATTTTTCTATTTGAACGATTTTAACGATCAAAAAAGCGAAAATGCTTATTTTTGCAAAAAAGCACGTTTTGAAGCTTTAATCCGTTTTAACCCTAAAACAGCAAAAAAAGACGAAATTTTTTTTTATTCGTTTTTAATTTACGTCTATTTGAACATTTCAACGATCTAAAATGCTTGAAAATGATTATTTTAGCAAAACGCCCTTTGAGTTTTTTTTGCAAAAAGCGTAAAACAACATAAAAAAGAAGGCATTCTTTTAATATTTTCTTCTATTTGAACGTTTTAACGATCAAAAGCGAAAAGCCCTTTTTGAAAAAAGCCGGGGTTTAAAACTGCGTTTTCGCGTAAAAAAACCCTAAAAGGAAAATTTTTTATTATTCGTTTTTATTAATATTCCCTTTTGAACGTTTCCGATCCTTGCGAAATGATTTTTAGAAACAGCACATTTGAGCAATCTGCGTTTTAAAGCGTAAAACACATAAAACGGCGGTTTTATTCGTTTTTTTTTTAATTTCTTCTATTTTAACGATTTCAACGATCTAAAATGCGAAAAAAACAAAAAACAACGTTTTGAGCAATCCGTTTTAACGCGTAAAAAACTAAAACGACGAAAATTTTTTTATTTTTTTATTAAAATTGCGTCATTTGAACGATTCAACGATCTTAAATGCGAAAATGATTATTTTTTGCAAAACAGCACGTTTTGAGCTTTAATCTGCGTTTTAACGCGTAAATCCAACAGAATTTTTTTTTTATTCGTTTTATTATTTCTTCTATTTTAACGATTTCAACGATCAAATGCTTGAAAAAAGCTTATTTTGGCAAAAAAGCACGTTTTGAGTTTTTAATCTGGTTTAACGCGTAAAACAACCAAAAAAGACGAAATCTTTATTATTCGTTTTTTAATATTTCTTCTATTTGAACGTTTCCGATCAAAATGCTTGAAAATCTTATTTTAGCAAAACAGCCGTTTTGAGCTTTTAAACTGCGTTTTAACGCGTAAAACACATAAAACGCAATTTTTTTTTTATTCGTTTTATTAATATTGCCGTCTTTTTGCATTTCAACGATCTAAAATGCAATATGATTATTTTAGCAAAACAGCACGTTTGAGCTTTAATCGGCGTTTTTAAAGCAAAAAAAAAAACGACAATTTTTTTTTATTTTTTTTTTTAATATTGCTTCTATTTGAACATTTTAACGTTAAATCTTGAAAATGCTTATTTTAGCAAAAAAGCACGTTTTGAGCTTTAATCTGCGTTTTAACGCAAAACAACAAAAACGACAAAATTTTTATTATTGTTTTTATTAATATTGCGTCTATTTGAACGATTTCAACGATCTAAAATGTTGGGAAAAAGATTATTTTAGCAAAACAGCACGTTTTGAGCTTTAATCTGCGTTTTAACGCGAAACACATAAAAAAGACGAATTTTTTTTTATTCGTTTTTTTTTAATATTGCTTCTGTTTGAACATTTTAACGTCTAAAATGTTTAAAAAGCTTATTTTAGCAAAACAGCACGTTTTGAGCAATCTGCGTTTTTCGCGTTTAAAAAAAAAAA
>NW_027049844.1:0-3813 GCF_025399875.1 Dalotia coriaria
ATTTTTTTGGGAAAAGACGTTTTATTTAATCAGATTTTTTAAGGTAAACAGCATAAAAAAAGAAATTTTTATTATTCCGTTTTTTTTAATATTTCTTCAATTTAACGATTTAACGATGTAAAAAGCTTGAAAATGATTATTTTGCCAGCCGTTTTTAGAAATCTGGTTTTAACGCGTAAAACAGCATAAAATGAAAATTTTTTTTATTCGTTTTATTTAAAATTGCTTCTATTGAACGATTTCAACGATCTAAAAAAGCTTGAAAATGATTATTTTAGCAAAACAGCCGTTTTGAGCTTTAATCTGCGTTTTAACGCGTAAAACAGCATAAAAACGACGCATTTTTATTTTTCGTTTTTATTAATATTGCTTCTATTTAAACGGGTTTCAACGTTCTAAAATGCTTGAAAATGATTATTTTAGCAAAACAGCACGTTTTGAGGGTTAAATCTGCGTTTTAAAGCGTAAAACAACATAAAAACGACAAAATTTTTATTATTCTTTTATTATATTGCTTCTATTTAGAACGATTTCAACGATCTAAAATGCTTGAAAATGATTATTTTGCAAGCAGCACGTTTTGAGCTTTAATCGCGTTTTAACGCGTAAAACAGCATAAAACGACGAATTTTTATTATTCGTTTTTATTAATATTAGCTTCATTTGAACGATTTCAACGATGTAAAATGCTGAAAATGATTATTTTAGCAAACAGCACGTTTTGAGCTTTAATCTGCGTTTTAACGCGTAAAACAGCATAAAAACGACGCATTTATTATTCGTTTTTATTAATATTGCTTCTATTTAAACGATTTCAACGATTTTAAAATGCTTTAAAATGATTATTTTAGCAAAACAGCACGTTTTGAGCTTAAATCTGCGTTTTAACGCGTAAAACAAACATAAAAAAAGACAAAATTTTATTATTCTTTTATTAATATTGCTTCTATTTAAACGATTTCAACGATCTAAAATGCTTGAAAATGATTATTTTAGCAAAGCAGCACGTTTTGAGCTTTAATCTGCGTTTTAACGCGTAAAACAGCATAAAAACGACGAATTTTTTATTATTCGTTTTTATTAATATTGCTTTTATTTGAACGATTTCAACGATTTAAAATGCTTGAAAATGATTATTTTAGCAAAACAGCACGTTTTGAGCTTAAATCTGCGTTTTAACGCGTAAAACAACATAAAAACGACAAAATTTTTATTATTCATTTTTATTAATATTGCTTCTATTTGAACGATTTCAACGATCTAAAATGCTTGAAAAATGATTATTTTAGCAAAACAGCACGTTTTGAGCTTTAATCTGCGTTTTAACGCGTAAAACAGCATAAAACGACGAATTTTTTATATTCGTTTTATTAATATTACTTCTATTTGAACGATTTCAACGATCTAAATGCTTGAAAATGATTATTTTAGCAAAACAGCAGGTTTTGGCTTAAATCTGCGTTTTAACGCGTAAAACAGCATAAAAACGACAAAATTTTTAATATTCGTTTTTATTAATATTGCTTTATTTGAACGATTTCAACGATCTATAATGCTTGAAAATGATTATTTTAGCAAAACAGCACGTTTTGAGCTCTAAATCTGCGTTTTAACGCGTAAAACAGACAAAAAACGACAGAAATTTTTATTATTCGTTTTTATTAATATTGCTTCTATTTAAACGATTTCAACGTTCTAAAATGCTTGAAAATGATTAATTTAGCAAAACAGCACGTTTTGAGCTTTAATCTGCGTTTTAACGGTAAAACAGCATAAAACGACGAATTTCTTTTATTCGTTTTATTAATATTGCTTCTATTTGAACGATTTCAACGATCTGAAATGCTTGAAAATGATTATTTTAGCAAAACAGCACGTTTTGAGCTTTAATCCGTTTAACGCGTAAAAGTATAAAAACAGCAGTTTTTATTTTCCGTTTTTAATTGCTTCATTTAGAACGATTTAACGATCAAAATGCTTAATATTTTTTAAAAACACGTTTGAGCTTTAATCTGCTTATTAACGTAAAACAAAAACAGAAATTTTATTATTCGTTTTATAAATGTTTATGAACGATTTCAACGATCTAAAATGCTTGAAAATGATTATTTTACAAAACAGCACGTTTTGAGCTTTAATCTGCGTTTTAACGCGTAAAAAGCATGAAAACGACAAAATTTTATTATTCGTTTTTATTAATATTGCTTCTATTTGAACGATTTCAACGATCTAAAATGCTTGAAAATGATTTTTTAGCAAAACAGCACGTTTTGAGCTTAAATCTGCGTTTTAACGCGTAAAACAGCATAAAAACGACAAATTTTTATTATTGTTTTTTATTAATATTGCTTTATTTGAACGATTTCAACGATCTAAAATGCTTGAAAATATTATTTTAGCAAAACAGCAGTTTGAGCTTTAATCTGCGTTTTAACGCGTAAAACACATAAAACGACGAATTTTTATTATTTCGTTTTTATTAAAATTGCTTCTTTTAAGATTTCAACGATCTAAAATGCTTGAAAATGATTATTTTAGCAAAACAGCACGTTTTGAGCTTTAATCTGCGTTTTAACGGTAAAACAGCATAAAAACGATCAAATTTTTATTATTCGTTTTTATTAATATTGTTTCTATTTGAACGATTTCAACGATCTAAAATGCTTGAAAATGATTATTTTAGCAAAACAGCACGTTTTGAGCTTTAATCTGCTTTTAACGCGTTAACAAGCAGTAAAACAAGAAATTTTATTATTCGTTTTTATTAATATTGTTCTATTTGAACGATTTCAACGATCTAAAATGCTTAAAATGATTATTTTAGCAAAACAGCCGTTTTGAGCTTTAATCTGCTTTTAACGCGTAAACAGCATAAAACGACGAAATTTTTATTATTCGTTTTTATTAATATTGCTTCTATTTGAACGATTTAACGATCTAAAAATGCTTGAAAATGATTATTTTAGCAAAATAGCCAGTTTTGAGTTTAATCTGCGTTTAAACGCTAAAACACATAAAACGACGAATTTTATTATTTTTCTTTATTAAAATTTGCTTCTATTTGGAAGGATTTCAACGATTAAAATGCTTGAAAATGATTATTTTAGCAAAACAGCACGTTTTGAGCTTTAATCTGCGTTTTAACGCGTAAAACAGCATAAAACGATCAAATTTTTATTATTCGTTTTTATTAATATTGTTTCTATTTGAAACGATTTCAACGATCTAAAATGCTTGAAATGATTATTTTAGCAAAACAGCACGTTTTTGAGCTTTTAAATCTGCATTTTAACGCGTAAACACAAAAACGAGAATTTTATATTATTCGTTTTTATTAATATTACTCAATTTGAACGATTTCAACGATGTAAAATGCTTGAAAATGATTATTTTAGCTAAACAGCACGTTTTGAGCTTAAATCTGCGTTTTAACGCGTAAAACAGCATAAAACGATCAAATTTTTATTATTCGTTTTTATTAATATTGTTTCTATTTGAACGATTTCAACGATCTAAAATGCTTGAAAATGATTATTTTTAGCAAAACAGCACGTTTTGAGCTTTAATCTGCTTTTAACGCGTAACAACATCAAAACGACGAATTTTTTATAATTCGTTTTTATTAATATTGCTTATATTTAAACGGGTTTCAACGATCTAAAATGCTTAAAAATGATTATTTTAGCAAAACAGCCCGTTTTGAGCTTTAATCGTTTAACGCTAAAACATATAAAACGACGTTTTATTTCTTTTATTAATGATTAGCGATTTTAATCTTTTAACTGATTATTTAGCTATAAAAACTTTTTTTTA
>NW_027049845.1:0-3811 GCF_025399875.1 Dalotia coriaria
ACGCGCACAAAAAAAACGAAAATTTTTTTTTTTCGTTTTTTTTAATATTTGGCCCAAACGTTTCAAATCTTGAAAATTTATTTTTCCAAAAAACGTTTTCTTTAATCCGCGTTTAACGCGTAAAAAAGTAAAACACGAATTTTTTTTTTCGTTTTATTAAATTGCCCCATTTGAACGATTTCAACATTTAAAAGCGAAAAATGGCAAAACAGCCGTTTTGATTTTTCGCGTTTTTTCGCGTAAAACGCATAAAACGACGAAATTTTATTATTCGTTTTTTTTTATTCTTTTTATTTGAACGATTTCAACTCTAAAAAGTTGAAAGTTTTTGCAAAACAGCCGTTTTATTTAATCTGCTTTTTTAAAGCGAAAACGCATAAAAGCGAAAATTTTTTTTATTCGTTTTATTTAAAATTGCTTTTTATTTAACGATTTAAAAGATCAAAAGCGAAATGCAATTTAGCAAAACAGCACGTTTTGAGTTTAATCTGCGTTTTTAAAGCGTAAAAAAGCATAAAACGACGAATTTTTTATTATTCGTTTTTATTAATTGCTCTATTTGAACGATTTCAACGATCTAAAATGCTTGAAAATGCTTATTTTAGCAAAACAGCACGTTTTGAGCTTTAATCTGCGTTTAACGCGTAAAACAGCATAAAACACGAAATTTTTATTTTTGTTTTTATTAATATTGCGTCTATTTGAACGATTTCAACGATCTAAAATGCTTGAAAATGCTTATTTTAGCAAAACAGCACGTTTGAGCTTTAATCTGCGTTTAACGCGTAAAACACATAAAAACGACGAATTTTTATTATTCGTTTTATTAATATTGCTTCTATTTGAACGATTTCAACAATCTAAAATGCTTGAAAATGCTTATTTTAGCAAAACAGCACGTTTTGAGCTTTAATCTGCGTTTTAACGCGTAAACAGCATAAAACGACGAAATTTTTATTATTCGTTTTTATTAATATTGCGTCTATTTGAACGATTTCAACGATCTAAATGCTTGAAAAAGCTTATTTTAGCAAAACAGACGTTTTGAGCTTTTTAAACTGCGTTTTAACGCTAAAACAGCATAAAACGACGATTTTTATTATTCGTTTTTATTAATATTGCTTCTATTTGAACGATTTAAACGATCTAAAATGCTTGAAAATGCTTAAATTTTAGCAAAACAGCACGTTTTGAGCTTTAATCTGCGTTTTAACGCGTAAAACAGCATAAAAAAGACGAAATTTTTATTATTCGTTTTTATTAATCTTGCTTCTATTTGAACGATTTCAACGATCTAAAATGCTTGAAAATGCTTATTTTAGCAAAACAGCACGTTTTGAGCTTTACTCTGCGTTTTAACGCGTAAAACAGCATAAAACGACGAAATTTTTTTATTCGTTTTTATTAATATTACGTCTATTTGAACGATTTCAACGATCTAAAATGCTTGAAATGATTATTTTAGCAAACAGCCGTTTTGAGCTTTAATCTGCGTTTTAACGCGCTAAAACAGCATAAAAACGACGAATTTTTATTATTCGTTTTATTAATAGTGCTTCTATTTGAACGATTTCAACGATCTAAAATGCTTGAAAATGCTTATTTTAGCAAAACAACATGTTTTGAGCTTTAATCTGCGTTTTAACGCGTAAAACAGCATAAAACGACGAAAATTTTTTTATTCGTTTTTTTTTAATATTGCTTCTATTTGAACGATTTCAACGATCTAAAAAAGCTTGAAAATGCTTAATTTAGCAAAAAAAAGCACGTTTTGAGCTTTTAATCTGCGTTTTAACGCGTAAAACAACATAAAAACGACATTTTTATTATTCGTTTTTATTAATATTGCTTCTATTTGAACGATTTAACGATCAAATGCTTGAAAATGTTTTTTTTAGCAAAACAGCACGTTTTGAGCTTTAATCTGCGTTTTAACGCGTAAAATAGCATAAAAACGACGAATTTTTTATTATTCGTTTTATTAATATTGCGTCTATTTGAACGATTTCAACGATCTAAAATGCTGAAATGATTATTTTACAAAACAAAAACCGTTTGAGCCTTAATCTGCGTTTTAACGCGGTAACGCAAAAAAGACGAAATTTTTTTATTCTTTTTTTATTAATATTCTATTTGAACATTTCAACGATCTAAAATGCTTGAAAATGCTTATTTTAGCAAAACAGACGTTTTGAGCTTTAATCTGAGTTTTAACGCGTAAAACAGCATAAAAAAAGACGAATTTTTATTTCGTTTTTATTAATTTTTTATTTGAACGATTTCAACCATCTAAATGCTTGAAAATGCTTATTTTACAAAACAGCCCTTTTGAGCTTTAATCTGCGTTTTTAACGCGTAAAACAGCATAAAACGACGGATTTTTATTATTCTTTTATTAATATAGCTTCTATTTGAACGATTTCAACGATAATGCTTGAAAATGCTTATTTTAGCAAAACAGCAGTTTTGAGCTTAATCTCGTTTTAACGCGTAAACAGCATAAAACGACGAATTTTTTATTCGTTTTTATTAATATGCGTCTATTTGAACGTTTCAACGATCTAAAAATGCTTGAAAATGATTTTTAGAAAACAGCACGGTTTGATTTTTAAACTGCGTTTTAACGCGTAAAACACATAAAACGACGAAATTTTTATTATTCGTTTTTTTTTATATTTCTTCTATTTGAACGATTTCAACGATCAAAATGCGAAATCTTATTTTAGCAAAACGCCGTTTTTGAGCTTTAATCGTTTTTAAAGCGTAAAACAACATAAAAACGACGAATTTTTTTTATTCGTTTTTTTTAATATGTTCTATTTGAACGATTTAAAACCCTCTAAAATGCTTGAAAATGCTTATTTTAGCAAAACAGCACGTTTTGAGCTTTAATCTGCGTTTTAACGCGTAAAAAAGCATAAAACGACGAAATTTTTATTATTCGTTTTTTATTAATACTTCTATTTGAACGATTTTTAAAAGATCTAAAATGCTTGAAAATGCTTAATTTTTGCAAAACAGCAGTTTTGAGTTTAATCTGCGTTTTAACGCGTAAAACAGCATAAAACGACGAAATTTTTTATTATTCGTTTTTATTAATCTTGCTTCTATTTGAAAAGATTTCAACGATCTAAAATGCTTGGAAATGCTTATTTTAGCAAAACAGCACGTTTTGAGCTTTATCTGCGTTTTTAAAGCGTAAAACAGCATAAAACGACGAAATTTTTTATTCGTTTTTTTTAATATGCCTATTTGAACGATTTCAACGATCTAAAATGCTTGAAAATGATTATTTTAGCAAAACAGCACGTTTTGAGCTTTTTAATCTCGTTTTAACGCGTAAAACAACATAAAAAAGACGAATTTTTATTATTCGTTTTATTAATAGTGCTTCTATTTGAACGATTTTAACGATCTAAAATGCTTGAAAATGCTTTATTTTAGCAAAACAACATGTTTTGAGCTTTTAATCTGCGTTTTAACGCGTAAAACAGCATAAAACGACGAAATTTTTTATTCGTTTTTATTAATATTGCGTCTATTTGAACATTTCAACGATCTAAATGCGAAAATGCTTATTTTTGCAAAACAGCACGTTTGAGCTTTAATCTGCGTTTTAACGCGAAACTAAAAGCTTTTTTTTTTTTTTTTTTTTTAAAAAAAAAAAAAAAAAAGGGTTAATTTTTTAAAAAACAAAAAACGCAAAGTAATTTGAAAATTTTTTTCCTTTAATCTGCGTTTTAACGCTAAAACAGCATAAAACGACGGAAAATTTTATTTGAACGATTTCAACGATCGTTTATTATTTTAA
>NW_027049846.1:0-3811 GCF_025399875.1 Dalotia coriaria
TTTTTTCTATTTTTAAAGATTTCAACGATCTAAAAAAGCTTGAAAATGCTTATTTTAGCAAAACAGCATGTTTTGAGCTTTAATCTGCGTTTTAACGCGTAAAACAGCATAAAAACGACAAAATTTTTTTTTATTCGTTTTTTTTAATATTGCGCCTATTTGAACGATTTCAACGATCTAAAGTGCTTGAAAATGATTATTTTAGCAAAACAGCACGTTTTGAGCTTTAATCTGCGTTTTAACGCGTAAAACAGCATAAAACGACGAATTTTATTATTCGTTTTATTAATATTTCTTCTATTTGAAAGATTTCAACGATCTAAAATGCTTGAAAATGCTTATTTTAGCAAAACAGCACGTTTTGAGCTTTAATCTGCGTTTTAACGCGTAAACAGCATAAAAACGACGAAATTTTTTATTATTTGTTTTTATTAATATTGCGTCTATTTGAACGATTTTAACGATCTAAAATGCGAAAATGATTATTTTTAGCAAAACAGCAGGTTTTGAGCTTTAATCTGCATTTTAACGCGTAAAACAGCATAAAACGACGAATTTTTATTATTTCGTTTTTTATTAATATTGCGTCTATTAGGGAAAGATTTCAGATCTAAAAAAGCTTGAAAATGCTTATTTTTAAAACAGCACGTTTTTAGTTTTTAAACTGCGTTTTAACGCGTAAACGGCTTAAAAACGACGAAATTTTTATTATTCGTTTTATTAATATTGCGTCTATTTGAACGATTTCAATGATCTAAAATGCTTGAAAATGCTTATTTTAGCAAAACAGCACGTTTTGAGCTTTAATCTGCGTTTTAACGCTTAAACAGCTAAAACGACGAATTTTTATTATTCGTTTTATTAATATTGCGTCTATTTGAACGATTTCAACGATCTAAAATGCTTGGGAAAATGATTATTTTAGCAAAAAAGCACGTTTTGAGCTGCAATCTGCGTTTTAACGCGTAAAACAGCATAAAAACGACCCAATTTTATTACGTTTTTATTAATATTTTTCTATTTGAACGATTTCAACGATCTAAAAAGCTTGAAAATGCTTATTTTAGCAAAACAGCAGTTTTGAGCTTTTAATCTGGTTTTAACGCGTAAAACAGCATAAAACGACGAAATTTTATTATTCGTTTTATTAATATTGAGTCTATTTGAACGGGTTTCAACGATCTAAAAAAGCTTGAAAATGATTATTTACAAACAGCACGTTTTTAGTTTTAATCTGCGTTTTAACGCGTAAAACAGCATAAATACGACGAATTTTTAATTCGTTTTTATTAATATTGCTTCTATTTGAACGATTTCAACGATCTAAAATGCTTGAAAATGTTTATTTTTAGCAAAACAGCACGTTTTGAGTTTTAATCTGCGTTTTAACGCGAAAACAGTAAAAACGACGATTTTTATTATTCGTTTTTTTTAATATTGTTCTATTTGAACGATTTCAACGATCTAAAATTGCTGAAAATGCTTATTTAGCAAAACAGCACGTTTTGAGTTTAATCTGCGTTTTAACGGGGAAAACAGCATAAAAACGACGAAACTTTTATTATTCGTTTTATATTTATATTGCGTCTATTTGAACGATTTCAACGATCTAAAAATGCTTGAAAATGATTATTTTAGCAAAACAGCACGTTTTGAGTTTTTAAACTGCGTTTTAACGCGTAAAACAGCATAAAACGACGAAATTTTTATTATTGTTTTTATTAATATTGCTTCTATTTGAACAATTCAACGATCTAAAATGCTTGAAAATGCTTATTTTAGCAAAACAGCACGTTTTGAGTTTAATCTGCGTTTTAACGCGTAAAACAGCGTAAAAAAAGACGAATTTTATTATTCGTTTTTTTTTAATATTGCGTCTATTTGAACGATTTCAACGATCTAAAATGCTTGAAAATGATTATTTTAGCAAAACAGCACGTTTTGAGTTTAATCTGCGTTTTAACGCGTAAAACAGCAAAAAAAGACGACATTTTTATAATTTGTTTTTTTTTAATATTGCGCTATTTGAACGATTTCAACGATCTAAAATGCTTGAAAATGATTATTTTGCAAAAAACACGTTTTTAGTTTTTAAACTGCGTTTTAACGCAAAAAAAGCATAAAAACGACGAATTTTTTTTTATTCGTTTTTTTTAATTTGCTTTATTTGAACGATTTCAACGATCTAAAATGCTTGAAAATGCTTATTTTGCAAAACAGCACGTTTTGAGCTTTAATCCGGGTTTTTTCGCGAAAAAAAACAAAAAAACAGAAATTTTTATTATTCGTTTTATTAATATTGCGTCTATTTGAACGATTTCAACGATCTAAATGCGAAAATGATTATTTTTAAAAACAGCACGTTTTGAGTTTTTAAACTGCGTTTTAACGCGTAAAAAAGCATAAAACGACGAAATTTTTTTTTTTCGTTTTATTAATATTGCGTCATTTAAAATATTTCCGATCTAAAATGCTTGAAAAAAGATTATTTTAGCAAAAAAAGCACGTTTTGAGCTTTAATCTGCGTTTTAACGCAAAAAACATAAAAACGACGAATTTTTATTTTGTTTTTTTTTACGTCTATTTTAACGATTTCAACGATCTAAAAAAGCTTAAAATGATTTTAGAAAAAAAACCGTTTTGGTTTAATCTGCGTTTTTTAAGCAAAACAGCATAAAAAAAGACAATTTTTATTATTGTTTTTTAATATTGCTTTTATTTAACGATTTCAACGATCTAAAATGTTGAAAATGTTAAGCAAAACAGCACGTTTTTAGTTTAATCTGCGTTTTTTCGCGAAAAAAGCATAAAACGACGAAAATTTTTTTATTCGTTTTTATTAATATTGCTCTATTTGAACGATTTCAACATTAAAATGCTTGAAAATGTTATTTTTGCAAAAAGCACGTTTTGAGTTTTTAAACTGCGTTTTTAACGCGTAAAACGCATAAAACGACGAAATTTTTTTATTCGTTTTAATATTGCGTCTATTTGAACGATTTCAACGATCTAAAAAGCTTTAAAATGATTATTTTAGCAAAACAGCACGTTTTGAGCTTTAATCTGGTTTTAACGCGTAAAAAAACAAAAAAAGACGTTTTTTTATTTTTGTTTTTTTAATATTTCTTTTAACATTTCAACGATCTAAAATGCTTGAAAATGTTATTTTAGCAAAACAGCACGTTTTGAGTTTTTAAACTGCGTTTTAAAGGAAAACAGCATAAAAACGACGAATTTTTTTTAAATTTGTTTTTAATATTGCGTCTATTTAACCACCCCGATCTAAAATGCTTGAAAATGATTATTTTAGCAAAAAAAGCACGTTTTGAGTTTTTTAATCGCGTTTTTAAAGCGTAAAACAGCATAAAAACGACGAATTTTTATATTCGTTTTTTTTTAATATTGCTTCTATTTGAACATTTAACGATCTAAAAAAGCTTTTTAAAAAAGCTTATTTTAGCAAAAAAAGCACGTTTTGGCTTTAATCTCGTTTTATCGCGTAAAACAAAAAAAAAACGACGAAATTTTTATTATTCGTTTTATTAATATTGCGTCTATTTGAACGATTTCCAAAACAAAATTTTTGGCGAAAAATGATTATTTTAGCAAAACAGCACGTTTTAGTTTAATTGCGTTTTTAACGCTAAAAACAGATAAAAAAAAAAAAAAAAAAAAAAAAAAAAAAAAAAAAAAAAAAAAAAAAAAAAAAAGACGAAATTTTTTTTTTTTCCCCGTTTTTATTAATATTGGGCCCATTTAAACTATTTCAACGATCTAAAAATGCTTGAATATGATTTTTTAGCAAAAAAAG
>NW_027049847.1:0-3809 GCF_025399875.1 Dalotia coriaria
TTTTTTTTTTTGTTTTTAAGTTTCCCTTAAAATGCTTAAAAAAAAACGGGGTTTTTTTTTTTTTTTAAAACGAAAAAAAACGAATTTTTTTTTATTCGGGTTTTTTTAATTTGCTTTTATTTGAACGATTTCAACGATCTAAAATGCTTGAAAATGCTTATTTTAGCAAAAAAGCCGTTTTGAGCTTTAATCTGCGTTTTAACGCGTAAAACAGCATAAAACGACGAATTTTTATTATTCGTTTTTTTTTAAAGCGTCTATTTGAACGATTTCAACGATCTAAAATGCTTGAAAATGCCTATTTTAGCAAAACCCCACTTTTGACTTTAATGGTTTTCGGGAAAACAAAAAAACGACGAAATTTTTTTATTCGTTTTTTTTTAAAATTCTCTATTTGAACGTTTTAACGACAAATGCTTGAAAATCTTATTTTTGCAAAACAGCCCTTTGAGCTTTAATTTTTTTTAAAAAAAAAAAAAAAAAATTTTTTTATTTTTTTTTTATTTCCATTTAACGATTTAGGTTAAAATTTTTTTTTTTAAAAAAAAGCGTTTTGAGCTTTAATCTCGTTTTAACGCGTAAAACACAAAAAAGAAAATTTTTTTTTATTTTTTTTATTTTTGGCTTTTATTTGAACGGTTTTACGATCTAAAATGCTTGAAAATGCTTATTTTAGCAAAACAGCACGATTTGAGCTTTAATCTGCGTTTTAACGCGTAAAACAACTAAAACGACAGGTACTATTCGTTTTTTTATTAATATTGCGTCTATTTGGAACGTTTCAGCGATCTAAAATGCTTGAAAATGCTTATTTTAGCAAAACAGCACGTTTGAGCTTTAATCTGCGTTTTAACGCGTAAAACAGCATAAAAACATTGAATTTTTATTATTCATTTTTTATTAATATTGCTTCTATTTGAACGATTTCAACGTCTAAAATGCTTGAAAATGCTTATTTTAGCAAAACAGCACGTTTTGAGCTTTTATTCTGCGTTTTTAACGCGTAAAACAGCGCAAAACGACGAAATTTTTATTATTCGTTTTTTGTTAATATTGCGTCTATTGAACGATTTCAACGATCTAAAATGCTTGAAAATGCTTATTTTAGCAAAACAGCACGTCTTGAGCTTTAATCTGCGTTTTTAGCGCGTAAAACAGCATAAAATGACAGAAATTTTATTATTCGTTTTTATTAATGTTGCTTCTATTTAAACGATTTCCAGCGATCTAAAATGCTTGAAAATGCTTATTTTATGCCTTAAAAACAGCACGTTTGAGCTTTAATCTGCATTTAACGCGTAAAAACAACATAAAACGACAAATTTTATTATTCGTTTTTATTCATATTGCGTCTATTGCATGATTTAACGATCTAAAATGCTTGAAAATGCTTATTTCAGCAAAACAGCACGTTTTGAGCTTTAATCACCGTTTTAACGCGTAAAACAACATAAAACGACGAATTTTATTATTCGTTTTTATTAATATTGCTTCTATTTAGACGATTTCAGCGATCTAAAAATGCTTGAAAATGCTTATTTTAGCAAAACAACACGTTTGAGCTTTATTCTGCGTTTTAACGCGTAAAACAGCATAAAAACGACGAAATTTTTTATTATTCGTTTTTTATTAATATTGCGTCTATTTGAACGATTTCAACGTCTAAAATGCTTGAAAATGCTTATTTTAGCAAACAGCACGTTTTGAAGGCTTTAATCTGCGTTTTAACGCGTAAAACAGCATAAAATGACGAATTTTTATTAGTTTTTTTTTTTTTTTTAAGGGTTTCCACAAAAAAAAATGCTTATTTTGCAAAACAGCACGTTTTGAGCTTTTCTGCGTTTTAAAGCGTAAAACAGCAAAAAGACAAATTTTTTTTATTCGTTTTATTATTTTGCTCTATTTTAAAAATTTAAAAGATCTAAAATGCTTTTTTTACAAAACAGCACGTTTTGAGAATCTGGAACGCGAAAAAAACCCCAATTTTTTTTTCTTTTTTTTAAAATTTGCTTTTTTTAAATTTCAAAGATCTAAAATGGAAAATGCTTATTTTAGCAAAACAACACGTTTGGTTTATTTTGCGTTTTAACCGGGAAAAAAGCATAAAAACGGAAAAATTTTTTTTATTCGTTTTATTATTAATATTGCGTCTATTTGAACGATTTCAGCGATCTAAAATGCTTGAAAGTGCTTATTTTAGCAAAACAGCACGTCTTGAGCTTTAATCTGCGTTTTAACGCGTAAAAACAGCATAAAATGGCAAATTTTTATTATTCGTTTTATTAATATTGCGTCTATTTGAACGGTTTCGACGATCTAAAATGCTTGAAAATGCTTATTTTATGCGACAGCGCGTTTGGTTTAATCTGCGTTTTAACGCGTAAAACAGCATATAAAACGACGAATTTTTTTATTATTCGTTTTTTGGCCAATATTTAGCTTCTATTTGAACGGTTCAACGATCTAAAATGCTTGAAAATGCTTATTTTAGCAAAACAGCACGTTTTGAGTTTAATCGCGTTTTAACGGGTAAAAAAGCATAAAACGACAAATTTTTTTTTTTTCGTTTTTTTTAATATTGCGTCTATTTGAACGATTTCAACGATCTAAAAAGCTTGAAAAAGTAAAAATTTTCAAAAAAAGCACGTTTTGATTTTTAAACAGCGTTTTAACGCGTAAAACGCAAAAAACGACGAAAATTTTTTTTATTCGTTTTATTAATTTGCGTCTATTTGAACGATTTCAACGATCTAAAATGCTTGAAAATGATTTTTGCAAAACAGCACGTTTTGAGTTTAATCTGCGTTTTAACGCGTAAAACACATAAAATGACGAATTTTTTTTTTATTGTTTTTTAAATATTGTTTATTTAAACGATTTCACGATCAAAAAAGCGAAAATGCTTATTTTGAAAACAGCACGTTTGAGCTTTAATCTGCGTTTTTAACGCGTAAAAAAACCCTAAAACGACGATTTTTTTTTTATTCGTTTTTATTAATATTGTTTTTTTTGAACGATTTCAACGATCTAAAATGCTTGAAAATGCTTATTTTAGCAAAACAGCACGTTTTTAGCGTTAATCTGCGTTTTAACGCGTAAAACAGCATAAAAAAAGACGAAATTTTTATTATTCGTTTTTTTTTTTGCGCATTTGAACGATTTCAACGATCTAAAATCTTGAAAATGCTTATTTTAGGAAAACAGCACTTTTTAGAATCTGCGTTTTAACGCGTAAAACACATAAAACGACGAATTTTTATTATTCGTTTTTATTAATATTGCGTCTATTTGAACGATTTCAACGATCTAAAATGCTTGAAAATGTAATTTTGCAAAACAGCACGTTTTTTAGCTTTAATCTGCGTTTTAACGCGTAAAAAAAGCATAAAAAGACGAAATTTTTATTATTCGTTTTATTAATATTGCGTCTTTTGAACGATTTCAACGATCAAAATGCGAAAATGCTTTTTTAGCAAAACAGCACGTTTGAGTTTTAATCGCGTTTTAACGCGTAAAAAAAGCATAAAACGGCGAATTTTTTTATTATTCGTTTTTAAATATTGTTTATTTGAACGTTTAACGATCAAAATGTTTGAAAATCTTATTTTAACAAAACAGCACGTTTTGAGTTTAATCTGCGTTTTTTAAATGTAAAACAGCATAAAAAAGGATTTTTATTATTCGTTTTTATTAATATTGTTTTTTTGAACGATTTCCCATCTAAAATTTGGCTTTTTTAAAAAATTTGGGGTTAATTTTTTTGCAAAAACAAAAAAAAAACACCCTTTTTTTTGAAAAACTTTTTTTTT
>NW_027049848.1:0-3804 GCF_025399875.1 Dalotia coriaria
AGCAAAAAGTAAAAGGGTTTTATTATTCGTTTTTTATTTAAAACCCCTATTTGAAACAACGATCAAAATGGAAAATGTTTTTTTTTAAAAAACAGCCCTTTGATTTATTTTGCGTTTAACCCTAAACACATAAAAAAGACGAAAAATTTTTTATTGTTTTTATTTTTTTGCGTCTTTTTGAACATTTCCGATCTCTTGAAAATTTATTTTAGCAAAACAGCCCTTTTTACAATCTGCGTTTAACGCGTAAAACACATAAAACACGAAATTTTTATTTCGTTTTTTATTAATTGCTATTTGAACGATTTCAACGATCTGAAATGCTTGAAATGATTATTTTAGCAAAACAGCACGTTTTGAGCTTTAATCTGCGTTTTAACGCGTAAAACAGCATAAAAACGACGAATTTTATTATTCGTTTTTATTAATATTGCTTCTATTGTGAACGATTTCAACGATCTAAAATGCTTGAAAATGCTTATTTTAGCACGCAGCACGTTTTGAGCTTTATTCTGCGTTTTAACGCGTAAAACAGCATAAAACGACGAATTTTTATTATTCGTTTTTATTATTGCGTCTATTTGAACGATTTCAACGATCTAAAATGCTTGAAAATGCTTATTTTAGCAAAACAGCACGTTTTGAGCTTTAATCTGCGTTTTAACGCGTAAAACAACATAAAAACGACGAATTTTTATTATTCGTTTTTATTAATATTGCGTCATTTGAACGATTTCAACGATCTAAAATGCTTGAAAATGCTTATTTTAGCAAAACAGCACGTTTTGAGCTTTAATCGCGTTTTAACGTAAAACACATAAAACGACGAATTTTTATTATTCGTTTTTATTAATATTAGCCTTCTATTTGAACGATTTCAACGATCTAAAATGCTTGAAAATGCTTATTTTAGCAAAACAGCCGTTTTGAGCTTTAATCTGCGTTTTAACGCGTAAAACAGCATAAAACGACGAATTTTTATTATTCGTTTTTATTAATATTGCTCTATTTGAACGATTCAACGATCTAAAATGCTTGAAAATGCTTATTTTAGCAAAACAGCGTTTTGAGCTTTATCTGCGTTTTAACGCGTAAAACAGCATAAAACGACGAAATTTTTTATTATTCTTTTTTTTATTTATTGCGTCTATTTGAACGGATTTCAGCGATCAAGTCTTGAAAATGCTTATTTTAAGCAAAACAGCGTTTGAGCAATCTGCGTTTTAAGCGTAAAACAGCATAAAACGACGAATTTTATTATTCGTTTTTATTAATATGCGCATTTGTTGAACGATTTCAGCGATCTAAAATGCTTGAAAATGCTTATTTTAGCAAAACAGCACGTTTTGAGCTTTTAATCTGCGTTTTAACGCGTAAACAGCATAAAACGAGGTAATTTTATTATTCGTTTTTTATTTGCTTCTATTTGAACGTTTCAACGATCTAAAATCTTGAAATGCTTATTTTAGCAAAACAGCACGTTTTGAGCTTCTGATCGTTTTAACGCTAAAACACATAAAACGACGAAATTTTATTATTCGTTTTATTAATATTGCGTCTATTTAGACGATTTCACGATCTAAATGCTTGAAAATGCTATTTAGCAAAACCAGCGTTTTAGGCTTTAATCTGCGTTTAACGCGTAAAACACTAAACGACAAATTTTATTATTCGTTTTTATTATATTGCGTCTATTTGAACGATTTCAACGATCTAAAATGCTGAAAATGCTTATTTAGCAAAACAGCACGTTTTGAGCTTTAATCTGCGTTTAACGCGTAAAAACGCTTATAAAACGACGAAATTTTTATTATTCGTTTTTATTAATATTGCGTCCATTTGAACAATTTCCAACGATCTAAAATGCTTGAAAATGGCATTTTAGCAAAACAGCACGTTTGAGCTTTAATCTGCGTTTTAACGCGTAAACAACATAAAAACGACGAATTTTTTATTATTCGTTTTTATTAATATTGCTTCTATTTGAACGATTTCCAGCGATCTAAAATGCTTGAAAATGCTTATTTTAGCAAAACAGCACGTTTTGAGCAATCTTCGTTTTTTAACGCGTAAAAACAGCATAAAACGACGAAATTTCTATTATTCGTTTTATTAATATTGCGTCTGTTGAACGTTTCAACGATCTAAAATGCTTGAAAATGCTTATTTAGCAAAACAGCACGTTTTGAGCTTTATTCTGCGTTTTAGCGCGTAAAACGCTTTTATACAAAAACGACGAAATTTTTATTATTCGTTTTTATTTTTGTGCGTCTATTTGAACGATTCAACGATCCTAAAATGCTTGAAAATACTTATTTTAGCAAGAGCAGCACGTTTTGAGCTTTTAATCTGCGTTTAAACGCGTAAAACAGCATAAAACGACGAAATTTTTATTATTCGTTTTTTTAATATTGCCGTCCATTTGAACAATTTCCAGCGATCTAAAATGCTTGAAAATGCTTATTTAGCAAAACAGCACGTTTTTGAGCTTTAATCTGCGTTTTAACGCGTAAAACAACATAAAAACGACGAATTTTTTATTATTCGTTTTTTATTAATATTCTTCTATTTGAACGTTTTAACGTTAAACGGCGTAGCATTTTAGCAAAACAGCACGTTTTGAGCTTTATTCTGCGTTTTAACGCGTAAAACAGCTTAAAAACGACGAAATTTTATTATTCGTTTTTATTAATATTGCGTCTATTTGAACGGTTCAACGATCTAAAATGGGTTGAAAATGTTTTTTTAGCAAAACAGCACATTTGGGCTTTATTCTGCGTTTAACGCGTAAAACCTTTAAAAAAGGAGAAATTTTTTATTATTCGTTTTTTTTTTTGCGTCTATTTGAAGGATTTCAACGTCTAAAATGCTTGAAAATGCTTATTTTAGCAAAACAGCACGTTTGAGCTTTAATCTGCGTTTTAACGCGTAAAACAGCATAAAAACGACGAATTTTTTATTATTCGTTTTTATTAATATTGCTTCTATTTGAACGATTTCAACGATCAAATGCTTGAAAATGCTTTTTTTTAGCAAAACAGCACGTTTTGAGCTTTATCTTCGTTTTAACGCGTAAAACAGCATAAAAAAGCGAAATTTCTATTTTCGTTTTTTTAATTTGCGTCTATTTGAACGGTTTAACGAAACTAAAATGCTTGAAAATCTTATTTTAGCAAAACAGCACGTTATAGCTTTTTTCTGCGTTTTAACGCGTAAAACACTAAAACGACGAAATTTTTATTATTCGTTTTTATTTTTTATTGCGTTATTTGAACGATTCAACGTCTAAAAGCTTAAAATGCTTATTTTAGCAAAACAGCACGGAGCTTTAATCTGCGTTTTAACGCGTAAAAAATAAAACGACGAAATTTTATTATTCGTTTTTATTAATATTGCGTCATTTGAACAATTTCAACGATCTAAAATGCTTGAAAATGCTTATTTTAGCAAAACAGCACTTTGGCTTTAAATTGCGTTTTTAAAGCGTAAACACATAAAACGCGAATTTTTATTATTCGTTTTTATTAATATTTCTTCTATTTGAACGATTTCAACGATCAATGCTTGAAAATGCTTATTTTAGCAAAACAGCACGTTTGAGCTTTTAATCTGCGTTTTAACGTAAAACACATAAAAACGACGTAAATTTTTCGTTATTTATTAATATTGCTTTTATTTGAACGTTTCAACGATCTAAAATGCTTGAAATGCTTATTTTAGCAAAACAGCACGTTTGAGCTTTAATCTGCGTTTTAACGCGTAAAAACAAAAAAAAATTTTTTTTAAAAAAAGGGGGAAAATTTT
>NW_027049849.1:0-3804 GCF_025399875.1 Dalotia coriaria
CGATTTTCCTAAAATGCTTAAAAACTTATTTTAGAAAAAGCACTTTTGAGCTTTATCTGCGTTTTAACGCGTAAAACAGCATAAAACGACGAAATTTTTTTTATTCGTTTTTATTTTTTTGCTTTGAACGATTTCAACGATCTAAAAAGGGGAAAATCTTATTTTTGAAAAAACACGTTTTTAGCTTTAATCTGCGTTTTAACGCGTAAAAAAGCATAAAACGACAATTTTTTTATTTCGTTTTTTTATTAAAATTTGCTCTATTTGAACGATTTCCCCGCGATCTAAAATGCTTGAAAATGCTTATTTTAGCAAAACAGCCTTTTTAGGGTTTTCGCGTTTTAACGCGTAAAAAAATTTTTTTAACATTAAAAACGTTTTTCCCCAAAATGCTTGAAAAACTTATTTTAGCAAAACAGCGGGGCTTTAATCTGCGTTTTTAACCCTAAAACAACATAAAACGACGGGAATTTTATTTTGAATTTTGCTCTATTTAAGATTTCCGATCAAAAGCTTTAAAAAACTTTTTTAGCAAAAAAGCCGTTTTTAGGTTTTAAACGCTTTTGACGCGTAAACACATAAAACGACGTTTTTATTATTCGTTTTTTTTAATATTTTCTATTTGAACGATTTCAACGTCTAAAATGCTTGAAAATGCTTATTTTAGCAAAACACACGTTTGAGCTTTATTCTGCGTTTTTAAAGCGTAAAACCCAAAAACGACGTTTTTATTACTTTTTTTTTTGCGTCTTTTGCGTTTAACGATCTAAAATGCTTGAAAATGCTAATTTAGCAAAAAAAACACGTTTGAGCTTTAATCTGCGTTTAACGCGTAAAACACAAAAAAGAATTTTTTTTTATTCGTTTTTTTTTTAATATTGCCCATTTGAACGATTTCAACGATCTAAAATGGGGAAATGCTTTTTTGCAAAACAGCCGTTTTTTAGCAATCTGCGTTTTAACGCGTAAAACAGCATAAAAAAGACGAATTTTTATTATTCGTTTTTTTTTAATATTGCGTCCATTTGAACGGTTTTAGCGATCCCAAAAAGCTTGAAAAACCCTTTTTTTTAGCAAAACAGCCCTTTTGAGGGTTTTTAAACTGCGTTTAACGCGTAAAACCATAAAAAAGACGGGTTTTTTTTTTTTCGTTTTTTGGTAAAGGGAAATTCTATTTGGGATTTCAACGATCTAAAATGCTTGAAAATGTTTTTTAGTAAAACAGCACTTTTGAGCTTTTAAACTGCCCTTTAACGCGTAAAAAAGCATAAAAAAGACGAATTTTTTTTTTATTCGTTTTTTTTTAATAAGGGTTCTTTTGAACGATTTCCCCGATCTAAAAAGCTTGAAAAACTTTTTTGGCCCGGGCTTTAATCTGCGTTTTTAACCCTAAAACGCATAAAACGACGAATTTTTTTTTATTCGTTTTTTTTAATAATTTCGTCTATTTGAACTATTTCAACGATGGAAAAAGCTTGAAAAAGCTTATTTTTGCAAAACAGCCCCTTTTTAGCTTTTAATCTGCGTTTTTAAAGCGTAAAACAGCATAAAACGACGAATTTTCTTTTTTCGTTTTTTTTTTAATATTTTGCTTCTATTTGAACGATTTCAACGATCTAAAATGCTTGAAAATGCTTATTTTAGCAAAAAAGCACGTTTTTACTTTTAATCTGCGTTTTTAACCCCGTAAAAAAGGGAAAAAAGACGAATTTTTATTATTCCCTTTTTTTTTAATATTGCGTCTATTTGAACGATTTCAACGAAACTAAAATGCTTGAAAATGCTTATTTTAGCAAAACAGCACGTTTTGAGCTTTTTCTCTGCGTTTTTAAAAGCTAAAACAAAGGGGGACGTTTTTCGTTTTTTTTTTTTTGCGTCTATTTGAACGGTTTCAACGTCCCAAAATGCCAAAAAAAATCTTATTATAGCAAAACAACACGTTTTGAGCTTTTAAATTTTCGTTTTTAAAGCGTAAAAAAAACATAAAAAAGACGAATTTTTTTTTATTCGTTTTTTTTTTAATATTGCGTCTATTTGAACGTTTCCCAAAGATCTAAAATGCTTGTGCTTATTTTTTGCAAAACGGGACGTTTGAGCTTTTTAAACTGGTTTTAACGCGTAAAAAAACATAAAAGAAAAGAATTTTAAAATTTTTTGTTTTTTTTTAATTTTGCTTCTATTTGAAACGTTTCAAAAAGATCTAAAATGCGAAAATTTTTTTTTAGCAAAACAGCACGTTTTGAGCTTTAATCTGCTTTTAACGCGTAAAACAGCATAAAACGCAATTTTTTTATTCGTTTTTTTTTTTTTAGCTTCTTTTGAACGGTTCAACGATCTAAAAAGCTTGAAAATCTTATTTTAGCAAAAAAGCACGTTTTTAGCTTTTTAAACTGCGTTTAACCCTAAAAAAAAAAAACGACTTTTTATTATTCGATTTTATTAAAATTTTCTTCTTTTGAACGTTTCAACGATCAAAGGCTTGAAAATCTTATTTTAGCAAAAAAGCCGTTTTTAGCTTTTTAAACTGCGTTTTAAGCGTAAAACAACAAAAAAGACGAATTTTTATTATTCGTTTTATTAATATTCTCTATTTGAACGTTTAACGTCAAAAGCGAAAATGCTTATTTAGCAAAACAGCCTTTTTAGCTTTAATCTCGTTTTAACGCGTAAAACACATAAAAAAGACGAATTTTTATTTTTGTTTTTTAATTTGCTTCTATTTGAACGATTTCAACGATCTAAAATGCTTGAAATGCATTTTAGCAAAACGCCCTTTTTAGCTTTAATCACGTTTTTAACGCGTAAAACAGCATAAAACGACGAAATTTTTTTTTATTCGTTTTTTTTAAATTTCGTCTTTTGAACGATTTCAACATCAAAATGCTTGAAAATGCGTATTTTAGCAAAACAGCACGTTTTTAGCTTTATTCGCGTTTTAACGCGTAAAACAACATAAAACGACAAATTTTATTATTCGTTTTTATTTTTTTTTTGCGTCTATTTGAACGATTTCAACGATCTAAAAAATTGAAAATGCTTATTTTACCCAAAAAACACGTTTTTTAGCTTTTTAAACTGCGTTTTAACGCGTAAAAAAACTAAAACGCGAATTTTTTTTTTTTTTTATTAATATTGCTTCTATTTGAACGATTTCAACGATCTAAAATGCTTGAAAATTTATTTTAGCCAAACGCGTTTTTAGCTTTAATCTGCGTTTTAACGCGTAAAACAACATAAAACGACGAATTTTTATTATTCGTTTTTATTAATATTGCTTCTATTTGAACGATTTCAACGATCTAAAATGCATGAAAATGCTTATTTTAACAAAACAGCACGTTTTGAGCTTTAATCTCGTTTAACGCGTAAAAAAACATAAAAACGACGAAATTTTATTATTCGTTTTTATTAATATTGCGTCTATTTGAACGATTTCAACGATCTAGAATGCTTGAAATGCTTATTTTAGGAAAACAGCACGTTTTGAGCTTTTTAAACTGCGTTTTAACGCGTAAAAAAGCATAAAAAAGACGAATGTTTTATTATTCGTTTTTATTAATATTGCTTCTATTTGAACGATTTCAACGATCTAAAATGCTTGAAAATGCTTATTTTAGCAAAACAGCACGCTTTTGAGGGTTTAATCTGCGTTTTAACGCGTAAAACAGCATAAAACGACGAAATTTTATTATTCGTTTTTTAATATTGCTTCATTTGAACGATTTCAACGATCTAAAATGCTTGAAAATGCCTATTTTAGCAAAACAGCACGTTTTTAACTTTAATCTGCGTTTTTAAAAAAGC
>NW_027049850.1:0-3800 GCF_025399875.1 Dalotia coriaria
TTTAAGCTAAAACAATAAAACAAAATTTTTTTTTTTGTTTTTTTAAAAATTTGCGTTTTTAACGTTTAACCTAAAAGCGAAAATTTTTTTTTTTTTTAAAAAAAAAACCTTTTTACTTTAACGGTTTTAAGCTAAAACAATAAAACGACGTTTTTTTATTCGTTTTTAAAGCTTTATTTAACGACAAATTAAAATTTTTTAAAATGTTTATTTTAACCAAAAAATTTTTAGTTTTTTTTCTTTTAAAAAACAGCATGAGAATTTTTTTTTTTTGTTTTATTTAAAGTTTAGAAGATTTAAATTTTTTTAAATTTTTTTTAAAAAAAAAAAGTTTTATTTTTAATTTCTTTTAAGCAAAAAAAAAAGGAAAAAATTTTTTTCGTTTTATTAAAAAAAACGCATTTTAAGGTTTCCAAAATTTAAATTTCTTGAAAATCTTATTTTAAAAAAAAAATTTTTTTGGGACGCGTTTTAAGGGTAAAAAAAAACTAAAAAAGCGAAATTTTTTTTAAACATTTTTTTTTGGGTTTTTTTTAAATTTAAAAATTTTTAAAGTTTTTTAACAAAAAGCATTTTATTTTTTAACCGCGTTTTGCTAAAAACAAAACTAAAACAAATTTTTAACGTTTTTTAAAAAAATTTTTTATTTAAGCCGTTTAAAAGCTTGTTTTTTTTGGGCCGCAGTTTTGAGGGAAGGAACGCGTAAAACAGCAAAAAACGGCGAATTTTTTATTATTCGTTTTTTATTAATTTGTTTATTTGAACGATTTCAACGATCTAAAATGCTTGAAAATTTTTTTACAAAACAGCATTTTTTTTCCTTTTTTTTCGCGTAAAGCACATAAAACGACGAAATTTTTTTTATTCGTTTTTATTAATATTGCTTCTATTTTTAACGATTTTAACGATCAAAAAAGTTAAAATGCTTTTTTTTCAAAAACACGTTTTGAGTTTAATTTCGTTTTAACGCGTAAAAACACATAAAACGACGAATTTTTTATTTTTCGTTTTTATTAATATTTTTATTTGAAAAGATTTCAACGATCTAAAGTGCTTGAAAATGCTTATTTTAGCAAAAAAGCACGATTTGAGTTTTAAACTGCGTTTTAACGCGTAAAACAGCATAAAAACGACGAAATTTTTATTATTCGTTTTCTATTAATATTGCGTCTATTTGAACGATTTCAACGATCTAAAATGCTTGAAAAGCTTATTTTAGCAAAACAGCACGTTTTGAGCTTAATCTGCGTTTTAACGCGTAAAACAGCATAAAATGACGAATTTTTATTATTCGTTTTTATTAATATTGCTTCTATTTAAACGATTTCAACGATCTAAAATGCTTGAAAATGCTTTATTTTAGCAAAACAGCACGTTTTGAGCTTTAATCTGCGTTTTAACGCTAAAACAGCATAAAACGACGAAATTTTTATTATTCGTTTTTATTAATATTGCGTCTATTTGAACGATTTCAACGATCTAAAATGCTTGAAAATGCTTATTTTAGCAAAACAGCACGTTTTGAGCTTTAATCTGCGTTTTAACGCGTAAAACAGCATAAAAACAACGAAATTTTTTAGTATTTGTTTTTATTAATATTGCGTCTATTTGAACGATTTCAACGATCTAAAATGCTTGAAAATGCTTATTTTAGCAAAACAGCACGTTTTGAGCTTTAATCTGCGTTTTAACGCGTAAAACAGCATAAAAACGACGAATTTTTATTATTCGTTTTTATTAATATTGCTTCTATTTGAACGATTTCAACGATCTAAAGTGCTTGAAAATGCTTATTTTAGCAAAACAGCACGATTTGAGTTTTTATTCTGCGTTTTAACGCGTAAAACAGCATAAAAAACGACGAAATTTTTATTATTCGTTTTCTATTAATATTGCGTCTATTTGAACGATTTCAACGATCTAAAATGCTTGAAAATGCTTATTTTAGCAAAACAGCACGTTTTGAGCTTTTATTCTGCGTTTTAACGCGTAAAGCGCATAAAAACGACGAAATTTTAATTATTCGTTTTTATTAATATTGCTTCTATTTGAACGATTTCAACGATCTAAAATGCTTGAAAATGCTTATTTGGCAAAACAGCACGTTTGAGCTTTAATCTCGCTTTAACGCGTAAAACAGCATAAAAACGAAAATTTTTATTATTCGTTTTATTAATATTGCGCTATTTGAACGATTTCAACGATCTAAAATGCTTGAAAATGCTGCATTTTAGGCAAAACGCACGTTTGAGTTTTTCTGCGTTTTAACGCGTAAAACAGCATAAAACGACGAATTTTTATTATTCGTTTTTATTAATATTGCGTCTATTTGAACGATTTCAACGATCTAAAATGCTTGAAAATGCTTATTTTGCAAAACAGCACGTTTTGAGCTTTAATCTGCGTTTTAACGCGTAAAACATCATAAAAACGACGAATTTTATTTTCGTTTTTTATTAATATTGCTGCATTTGAACGATTTCAACGTCTAAAATGCTTGAAAATGCTTATTTTAGCAAAACAGCACGTTTTGAGCTTTAATCTGCGTTTTAACGCGTAAACAGCATAAAAACGACGAAATTTTTATTATTCGTTTTATTAATATTGCGTCTATTTGAACGATTTTAACGATCTAAAATGCTTGAAAATGCTTTATTTTAGCAAAACAGCACGTTTTGACTTTAATCTGCGTTTTAACGCGTAAAACAGCATAAAATGACGAATTTTTTATTATTCGTTTTTATTAATATTGCTTCTATTTAACGATTTAACGATCTAAATGCTTGAAAATGCTTATTTTAGCAAAACAGCACGATTTGAGCTTTAATCTGCGTTTTAACGCGTAAAACAGCATAAAACGACGAAATTTTTATTATTCGTTTTTATTAATATTGCGTCTATTTGAACGATTTCAACGATCTAAAATGCTTGAAAATGCTTATTTTTAGCAAAACAGCACGTTTTGAGCTTTAATCTGCGTTTTAACGCGTAAAACAGCATAAAAAACGACGAATTTTTTATTATTCGTTTTTATTAATATTGCGTCTTTTGAACGATTTCAACGATCTAAAAATGCTTGAAAATGCTTATTTTAGCAAAACAGCCGTTTTGAGCTTTTTAAACTGCGTTTTAACGCGTAAAACACATAAAACGACGAATTTTTATTATTCGTTTTTTATTATATTGTTCTATTTGAACGATTTCAACGTCTAAAATGCTTGAAAATGCTTATTTTGAAAACAGCACGATTTGAGCTTTTATCCTGCGTTTTAACGCGAAAACAGCATAAAACGACGAAATTTTATTATTCGTTTTCTATTAATATTGCGTCTATTTGAACGATTTCAACGATCTAAAATGCTTTGAAAGCTTATTGTTAAAACAAAACAGCACGTTTTGAGCTTTAATTTTGCGTTTTAACGCGTAAAACAGCATAAAAATGACGAATTTTTATTATTCGTTTTTATTATCATTTGCCCTCTAAAATTTGAAAACATTTTCAACGGAATTTTCCTAAAAAAGCTAAAATGCGAAATTTATGCGTTTTATTTTTTTTTTTTTTTTTTTTTTTTTTTTTTTTTTTTTTTTTTTTTTTTTTTTTTTTTTTTTTTTTTTTTAATCGCGTTTTAAGCGTAAAACAGCATAAAACGACGGTTTTTTATTGATTCGTCTTTTAATTAAGCTAAAAACTTGAAACTATTTTGAAAAAAGCGTTTTTTAATTTTTTAACCAAAAAGCATAAAACGAAAACGAAATTTTTTTTGAACGATTAAATTCGGTTTTTTTATTAATACTTTTAA